>NC_091821.1:171771540-172071540 GCF_038994185.2 Dermacentor albipictus
CCGCTATGAAGTTGTACATCTTCCCTCTGATGCCAAGGGCACGTGCTTTGATCATGATAGTGTTATGTGGGACGGAATCAAATGCCTTGCGTATATCCGCTGCGACAACGGCTCGTGGGTGCACCAAATTAGAGTCGAGGACGTCCTGTTTTAGGTGGGCTAGCACATCCTGTGTTCATAGCCCACGGCGAAACCCATACAGTGTAGGAGCCAAAAGGTCGTGATATTCAAGGTACCACATCAAGCGTGTGTTGACCATGCTCTCCATTACTTTACAGACACACGAGGTCAAAGAGATCGGACGGAGGTTGGATAAGGTATGTGGTGGTTTACCAGGCTTCAGAATGGGCTTGACCACCGAAAACTTCCAAGTGGAGGGCAGTATCCCTGTATCCCAGACTCGATTAAATTCTTCGAGAAGAGCGTGCTTGTGCTCAAGGGGCAGATTGCGTAGATGAGCCACGCCCACCTCATCGACCCCTGGAGCACTACGTACGTTAGCACGCTGCAAGGCATGCTTCAGCTTGATCATGGTGAAGGGGCTGTTAAGTGGTTCGTTATCTTCAGAATGTACATCCTTCTGGTATGTGGTGTCTGTGGGGCGAGACGTCTGCGGGAAAAACAGTTCAACGGCCTGTTCAGCAAGTTCCTGAGCGCTGATGCCTTCGCGGAGGGCCACACGAGCCGCGCCGTTGTTGGTCTTGCGCTGGCCGAGAAGAGAGCGCAGAATGGCCCAAACCTTGGACGTATGAGTCTGTCCATTGATGGATTCACAAATTCCAATCCAGCGGTCTGATGCGAGCATAGTCGTATATTCTTCGATCAAACGCTGTATTTTGCGCAACCCTGCTTTTTGGTGAGCAGTGCGACCAGACCGCTTGTACTGAGCGAGTATCCGGTGCCTTCTATTCCATAAGGTGAGCAGATGTCCATCAGGCTCTGGGTGGTCAGAGGGAACCCGTAAGTGTTTGGAGGCTCTTCGCTTCGCTACGCACAGCTGTGGTACCAGATGGTCAATGTTCTTGGCTGGAGACTGCTGCTGCAGTAACTTGCGGTATTTGTCCCAGTGTGTTATGTGGCTTAGCTGTGTAGTGGTGTATGACTTCATCTTCGGATTGGCGTGGCCTGTGCGAAAGCGTATGAGGATCGGAAAGTGGTCGCTCCCCATGCAATCGTCCAGCACCTCCCATCGAAAACGCTGCGGACGAGTACTCCAGGTAAGATCTGGTGTTGTGTCTGCTTGGTGAACTGTCTGTCCCAGCTTCGTGTGTGCTTGAGGCATGTTGAGGAGTGTCAGCCCGTACTCCGAGGTATCTTGCATGATGCGCCGACCGCGCGGGCTGCATTTGTTGTATCCCCAGGCGATGTGCTGAGCGTTAAAGTCCCCGCACAACAATATGGTGTCTTGCAGATAAATCTTCTTAAAGTGGGAGATGAAGGTGAGATCAACGAGTGCCCTAGTTGCCTTATTCCTTGTGTTCTCGGGAACCACGTAGACGCAAAAGATGGGCATTGTACGCTGTGATGAGACTCCGAACCGGCATCCGACAACGCTAAGAGTAGCGCTGCACCACGGTTGCGTGTCTAATTGCACGTGTGTAGTTCCCCGTCGCACGTACAATGCTGTCTTCGTGGGTTCAGCGACTTTTACAGGCGGGGCGTAGCCGTCATAGCCGATTATGCTCAGCACAGGGCCGTTGACTTCTTGAAGGGCAATGACCAAGGGACTGGTGTTGTCTCGCTTGCTGTAGAACCGGGTGATCTTGTCAGCCCTCTTGTTACGAAGAGAACGACAATTCCATTGCAGTACCGTTGCCCATGGTGATGAATTTGAAGAGCTAGGCATGGTGAGGCTGTGTTGTTTCAGCAGCAATGAAGCTTGGTGGTACCCAAGGCGTACGCATTGCTGGTGCTCCTGCGGGTGTCGGAGAGGTTGTGCCAAAAGGGAAAGTGCCGGAAAGCATGATACGCTCCATGATGGTGTGGACGCATGTTTCTATGGCCCTGTTAATAAGCTGTTGGACACTTTGATGGATGGCCTTCTCTATTTGCGCCATACGATTTTCAAGACGCCGCTCGAGATCGTGAAGTATCGTTGGGGGGGGAGATATGGATTATCGCTGGGAGGTGTAAGCACCGTTAACTGAGCTGGGTCCCTGCGAGTATGCTGCACCACTCCATCTGAGGGTGGTTGCAGCACAGGGGATGAGAGTGTTGAGGGAAGCGCTGTACTATTGCTGGAACTGACTGTTAGGTGTGCGTTCGCTTGTCTAACTACATCCACGAAGGTGGCTTTTCCGCTGGCTTCTGACTGTGCAACTGGGGATACCGGTGGCTCGGTGTAGAAATTCTGGCGTGTTGCCTTTAGCATGGGTCTAGATGAATTTTGTTCAGTTCTGCTCTCGGGACAGCGGTGCTGACGCCCCTCTGTCTGCCATTTCCTACGTGGCCTCTGGGCAGCCGGCTTGCGTTTTTGTTCAATTTTCTTGTTGACTTGTCGTCTTTTTGGACAGTTCGTGGCTGTGGCCAAGTGAGAACCACCACAGCTACGGCACTTCGGTTCTGCGTTTGGGCACTGTGTTCCCGCTTCGTGTTGCCGCAGACCGCAAGTAGAGCATCTTGCTGCCAGAGTGTTGGGGCATTGCTCCTTGTGGTGCCCGATCTTGTGACATATGTCACAAACTGCCACTCGTGCACGGTACGGAAAGACACAGATAGTAAATGACCGCAGGCCAACCTTGTAGGGTAGGCTGCTACCTTCAAATGTGACCATGGCAGTACCTTTGTCACCAAGTGAGCGTGCTTGCAGGATTTTGCACTTGCGGCAATGCAAGGAGTTCATTAGTTCCTCAGAAGTCATGTCTCCAGCATTTCTAATAATGCCTCTGATTTGATTAGGACCAATGGCCTCGTATGCTTGAAAGGGCACATCCTGTCCACGGTTTGGCAGGGATGCTATTGCGAGAAGTGCGTTGCGCACCTCGGGTGCAGACGCGTCGACAGCGAGCTGATTGCTCTGACTTAAGTAGCGAACCCAGAACTCTGGTATTTGGTCTTCCTTAGAGAGACCGAGATGAGCCGAAATGTGGCGCGTTATGACTTTGTCTAACCGTATGAACTGCTCGTCCATAATGCGGCATGGCTGCTTAGGCCGAAGGATGACGGTGTGTTGATGTTTACGCGAGGCACCTGAGCTCGGCTTCGCCGCGTCCGTCGTACGGTTCTGCTTTGTCCGTCGAGAACGAACAAGTACCCAGTTGTCCTCTTCGTCCTGGCGACTAACGGGTGCAGGAGGCATGTGACGTGCGCCTCTCGCACAGGGGTAATCCCTGGGTATACTCGTGTACTGTTGTTTGGGCGTCAGCATGAGCGAGCCTTGTGCACGATTTTCTCCATTCGTTGCGGTGGAAATGACGCAAGCTTGGTAAAAAGTATTCGCAGACTTGCCTTCAATGCCATGCTGTTCCTCTAGCTCCATGAGTGGGGCGAAGGGGTTGGTGTCCGGCAGCAGCAGCACCCTTGAAAGTATAACAGCGGCGGCCGAGTTCTTTGTTAAAGTCAACGGCGCAAACGAGGCAGCCTGGTTGTCCAGAGCCTGTGGGTCCATGTCATCGGGCAGTGGTACATCGTTAGGGAGCACGGGCTGCTCCGGCGAGGCCATCAAAGCATGCAACTTGGACGAGCAGCGATGGCCGCCGGCAGCAGGCCGGGCAGCGGTATCACTGGCGGGTTCAGATAACAGCGAGCCAGACAGCTGTTACTGCGAGCGGGTGGTGTCGCCGTGATCCTCTGGTTGTGAAGCGTCGATTGATGTAATCCAGCCAAGGGTACATTCTGATTAACGGGTCAAAACTGATGTTGAAAGCGGGAGCCGATCTTACTACATGTTCTTCGATGCTTCTTCTTCTTCTTGAGCATACTTTCCCTTGCACTTTTAGCATTTCTTGCCTTTTGCTGGACAACAAAGATAAAAAATGTTCCACTGTGGTAGCTGCATGAGTAGTCCTTCACATTTGTTGCAGTGAACACTTGCATGCAGTTTTTACCTTCGTGGCATTATGGCAATAACATCGAGAGAGCTGTTCATCCTTTTCACTATAGAGCTGCTCTGTCACTTGAAGCAACTCTTGTTAACAACGTACTGACTCTTTTTCTCAAGCCTCGGAAGCGAGCTGCGAGAATGAGTCCGGTGTCTAGCTGCAGGGCTTCTGACACTCAAAGCTTACAAAACTTGCACCGGTCAGTCATGTCGTTGAGGATAGGGATGTACTGATTGTTTTTTATTATTCTTGTTCATGCCAATTGAAGCATGAGAAGGACAGGATAATGTAGCAATTCTATTCCGCTGCTATTTCTTTTCATGCTTCGTTAGTGGTTCAGGCGGTGACATCGGCTTACATTATCACCGGGGTCAACCAGTTGTGAGCACTGGATGATAAGAAAGGTATAGAATGGAACAACAGGAATTCACACATTATACCGGCCCGGCCCATGCACAACATTCTTGGCTTAGACGAAGTGCAAATCAAACTTTCCTTTGACCAGGTCATGTCATTCATGGCATTCTCTGTGGAGAGTGACAAAGTCCTAAAGATCCGTCTCCCTTGACCTACCATGACATAGACTAGAATTCGCACTTGATGCTCCAGGTCTTGCCTGTTGAGACTGAACACATAGTAACAGTTGTCAAACTCGAGTACCCTATCCTATAATTCTGATGCTCAATCAAATCTGAATAGTTTGGGAAGCCTTAGCAAAAGTCTCCTATGTACTAGCTAATGCTGCCCGAGCCGGCATGGTTGTTCAAGACCGCTAAGGTTGAATTGACAAAATTTTTTAGCAGAGTGGGATCTCTTGTCTGACACTGCATCATGGTTTCGAAGCATGACAAAACACAAGTCTTGAGCAGCTGGCAGGGAACAAAAGGCGTATATTACTGAGGTGTACATGTGCACATGTGCTTGCTTTTTTACCTGTGCCAGGGAGGTGAGATCTCTTTTACATTCATACATGCATGCATGAATGAACGCCGCCTGAAGCTACGGACTGCCCTGAACCCTAGGATAAATGGATTTCTTCAGTATTTAGTCCACTATGAGAGTGGCGAGTTTATGGGTGATGTTAAACATAACCTTTCATGCACCACTGCTGTTTGCATAGTACACAGAATACACAGGGAAACTTGTTTGCTTGAGGCGTTGTTGAGGGTTGAGAATTGTCAATGCCTCACGTGGCATATTGCATTGTGGCAGAAGTGTTAAACTGTAATTGAATTATGTGGTTATGTGGTTGCTAAAACCATGACCGGATTATGAGGCATACCATAGAGGTTGATTCCGGATTAATTCTTGTAGCAAGCATGTGACGCCCCCTCGTGCATAATCTTCGTTCCTGCAGAAAGGCTCTCACGAATCGCGGTAGTCGGAACCCATGCAACCACGGAACGGTCCTTGGAAGTGAGGCTGCCTGATAAACGCCCGCCTGAAGCTGCGCACTGCCCTGAACCCTCGGATAAACGGTCGGAAGAAACGGCGGCGCACGAAGCAGTCTCGCGAGTGGCTCTGGCTTTGCCTCCGGTCTTTGTTGTCCCGGTGCTTCCTATCTTTTCCCTGGTCTTCATTGTCACTATCGCCCTCCTCTTCGTCAGCGAAGTCCTTGGAGTCCTTGAGCCTGGGACTGAGCCCGGGAAGCAGCTGAGGAAAAGGAAGACGCCGACGAAGAGGAGGGCGATGGTGACGATGAAGACGAGGGAAAAGATAAGAAGCACTGGGGCGACAAAAAGTGGAGGCGAAGCCGGAGCCACTCGCAAGACTGCTTCGTGCACCGCCATTTCCGCTGACGGTGAGCCAGTCGGACGGGCAATCTCGCCGGAGTCCTTGGCGGCAGCATTACTCGTCTTGGGCATAATCTTTGTTGGCCTGCCAGGCTCGGTGGCCTGCCAGGCTCAGTTAGGCAACATTGGTCACCACACCAACAAACACCGGCGAGCACAGCTGCTCGGCGGTCAGTCATCGTTCGTCACCACCATGCTGCAAAGCGCCTATCTAACGGAGGGTGCCTCGAGCCCTCCCTCGTTCACGAACCCGGGCGGATCGTAACAATTTTGACACCCTGGTGTTCTTTAATGGGCAACTCAACTTAAGCGCACTAGCATCTTTGTATTTCGCTTCCGTCAAAGTGCAGCTGCCGCCGTCCGGATTGAACCCGCGACCTTGAGCAATGCCATAGCCATCAAGCTACCGTGGCAGGCACAGAAGTTCTCATTTCATGTGCTACCACTTCCGTAGTGTCGCATAGACCCTACGGCGTTTTAATGCGGCAGAGCGTCTGCACGCCTAGCAATAATTGTCTGCTTGACAAATTTGCATGGCGTTTATTTTTCAAAAGTAGCAGGTGCATACCATACCGTACCTTCAGTTTGACTGCAACCGCTGTTTCCTTGCCTTCTCATGTCATCTTTTCCCTCTCCCGCCCTCTCCCTGTGTACGCGAACTGCGAGAGTGGCAAGGCTGTTATTCACTTGTTTCGTGACTGCATCGGTTCTACCCATTCTCTGCATCCTCTCCCCCCTCCTCTCTACAGTTCTATCTACATCCCCTCTGGACTTGCACGTTAGTAGGAAAGTAAGCGCTTGCAGTTCCTGCAGTGGTTTTGAGTGCAGTCACGGATAATTACAGTTGTCAAGAGGCTAATGTGGCAGTACCCAGGGAGCTCCAGAGGGTATTGCGTACATGCAATGCAATGGAAAGGTCCAAATGAATTTCTTGCATTGACTTTTCTCTCTGTCACACTCCAGTCATGTATATAGGCACTCTGAACACTCCCCCCCTCCCCCCCCCCCCCCGATGCAGCATGCAAGACAGCAGCAGCAGCGCAAAGGTCGAAGGAAGAGGCAAAGAAAGCTTCGCTTTAAAAAATGGCATACTTCAGTGATTCCTTTGGCTCTGAACTCATTCGCTATGACAGCAGCAGGCTCTTACAGGAGACACTTGATATACTCAAAAAAAGCTTCGTTGTGAAGAACACATCATTGTTTGCTATAGACCGTTTCATCGGGCGAGGAGGATAGGGCACGCGGAGAGCCTTTCCTCCTCTCTGCCTTGGGCGATCCGGCGCGGCGCTGCTTGAAAGTATTGCTGTTGTGCGCTGCGGAACGATTTTGAAATGTTTTAGATCATACTTTGTGAAATTTATACCATGTCCGTTCATATAAGGTCGTCAGGGAACCCTTTCGGTGCATCGGTAACTACAGTAGGTGGAAATATCTCTTGGGGGCGCAAAAATGTGACGCGTTTTATCAGCCGCGGTGTATGCACATTATCAGTCGCGGTGTGTGTATGTGTTGTGAACTATTTTTCTTATATCGGTTTTAATTCAGCAAAGAAGACCGGTGTCCTTGTATTAGCAGCATGAAATGGTAAATCTGCTCACTATCGATTTGCTTGGCGTAGGGAGTAAACCATAAAGCATAAGAGCGCATGCTCGTGCACGGCCAACCTTAGGCAACCACGAAACACCTAAGCGGCAGGCGCTATCAAATATTTGTGATGCACCGGCATCGTTCTCGCGCATTTCAAGTCTAGTAGGCTTCAAATTACCATATGTCTACACTAGCCTTCCGGCATGAGGCCGATGGCGCTGCTCAACACAGCGATCACTGCGGTTGGTGAACCAGCACGATACATATGTAAGCTGTGCGCTTCGGCATTGCCTTTTTGGCCTGCATACAGCCATAATATATGAGAGGGATCGCATAAAAAGAATGCGATGCCTATTTTTGAGGACAAAATTTCCGTAATACGTGTGAGTGCATCGTAGAAAACGGAACGAACACAACTGAAAAAAAAATGTGGTTTTCATCATCTTTCTCGAAAAAGCAAGAGAAAACGGGCTAACGCCGCAATAGGACCTTGCATAGTCACGCCGCACAACGTTTTTAAATACATAACTGCTGATGCCGTATGCTTGGACCATGCGGCATATAGAACAAAGATATATGTAATCCAGCACCTACCACTCCTTAGGACGCTCGCACAGTTCGTAAAGAGTCCATTTTCTGGACAAGCTTAATTGAGACTGTAAGGTATGCTGCTACTACTTGCCAAAACTATTTTATTGAGGGGCGGAAGCCTCATCCATCGAACCAAGTATTCACGCAATGTAACCTGCAGCGAACAGTTTGAATGCTTGTCAAAGTATAACATCACAGCTCCTATCGTAGCAGAATGGTACCCACGTTGTTACGATCGTCGCATATGTTTCATGGCTCCTAAACCGCAGCTTATAAATAGAGGATAATACTGCAATAAGGTCACATTAATGATTGGAACAATCAGAAATACGCAACTGATCTCTGGGGCTGATTGTAAGCTCAGATATGCGCGCACACATCGCGCTGCGTGTTCCGTCGACCTCAACGCCAGCAGCAGTTTCGGCCATGACGCCTTGAACCACTTCAGCATGTCTCACAGAACCGTTTACCACGTAGAATACGTGCGTCATAGTAAACAGACCGCACGACCGCGGAAACAAACGCCAGAACCTACCGCCGAGCGTATACCTGCCATGCAAAAGACGGCTTTCACCCAAGCCAGTATGGCGCTGCTCCTAGGCGACGCCACTGTGTTCACAATATGGCGGCGCCTACGAAAAAACGGTCTATACTGTAGTTGTGTCTTCCAATATACATGCACAGGCATTGCTACGCTTTGAGCCTGTGTAGGGCAAGAACTTCTTTGTGATGTGTACTACATTGTCCTCCTGTGCTAAAGTATTGGCTGTTGTCGTCACTCTTGGAATTTATGCAGGATGCAAAATGCCACACAGATTACCAAATGCCAAACCTGAGGTGATAGTGCCATGGTTAGCATGTCCAGCACCCACCCACTCATTGCCAGAAGGGCATGAATTCAAATCCAAATGGTGGTGGTGGTGGGCAAAGTTTTGTTTTCCTTCTCTCTATTGCAAGGGTGAAGCTGAGGATGAAAAGGTGGCCTGATAACGTTGTTGCATAACAGAAAGGAGAGACATAGCCAACCTGGTTACGAGCTTTTCACTGCTGTTGCAATAAAATTTAGGAGCACAGAAGATTAGTTATCTGCAAATGGCTAACTCAGCCTTTAAAACATCAAGCTGTTGCTTTAAATGGGAAATGATGACTCTTTTATGCAGGATCCTTCTTTGTCTGTAAGCATGGTATGAGCTTGTGTTTAGTTCATCATCATTTTTAGACAGAACAGTTGACTGCCTTGTGTGCAGCCATCTTACCAGGCGCATTAATGAGGCCAGTAGCGTACTGCTGCTCCCCGAGTCTCTCATTCAGGCAATGACTGGCTTGCCAAATATGGGTTCAATTTCCTCAGAGTGGAACCTTGTAAATGCCCCTCCCCCACCCCCCAATCACAAACCATGAATCTTTACATACAGTTCACACAGCATGAATCGGTAATTAGTACAGTTAAATTTCGACATAATGAACTTCAAAATAACGAAATTCTCTATATAACGAAGTATCTTACTTTTTGTAACCGCTTGTCCATAGAACACCATATATTTAGAATCCCAATATAACAAAGTGTGTTTGTATGTGATTTCAATATAACGAAATTTCACGGCCGCCGCAAAGGAATACCAAGACAATAAATGGAAACTTCTGCGAACACAGAGGGTCAAGTTATTGAATTACAAGTGGCTGCTTGCAAATGCGCCTCTCAAATTGTGCGCGGCCGCGCGCCGACAACAGGAACCGCCGAAGTGGAGCTGCATCATTCTCCGTATCAAGTCCCAGAGCAGTAAGATCCGATCGCGCCCTGCGCATTGTTTGCTTTAAGTGCGAGTGAAAGTGTGCGAGCGTGAGACAAGAAATATGGCTTCACGAGTGCCGCCTTCCCACGCGAGCAAAGGGAAGAGGGGAATGGGAGCAAGCTCACAGTAATGCGATCAAGAGCGCACGAGGGGGCGGCGTGGGGGGTAAGTTGGTGCGCACCTCGGCCGTGGCTGCGCATGGCTGCGCTTACGCAGCCGTGCACACTGCTTTAGAACTAATCTGCCGCGTGTACAAATATTGGGCATTCCGAGTGGTGTGGCATCATGTAAGCTGGCTTCCCACGCGTTTAGTAGTAAAGGTTGCGTAATCTCGAGTTTCGGTGACCCATTAGAGCGAGAGGCATATGAAGCATTTGCTTTTCGCGGGGACGGAGTACACGCGAAAGCGGGGCTGGCTTGGCTTAATTCACACAGCCGATGTGAAGATGTCATCATGGCATAAAACCGTATCATTCGTCGCTGACTCCCGAACTCATCAAAATGAATTGTTTTTTCATTCAAATTTGCTTTTTTCAATTGCTTGATAATTCGGATAATTTCGCGGCCCCTTTCTGTGTAAGAAAAATTGATTGGCGGCTGTACTTATCATGAAATATCGAATTTCAATACAACAAAATTTCGATATAACGAAGCAAATTGCCGATTCTACCGACTTCGTTAAGGGCACCCTGCAACGAAATTTGCCTGTACATGTCGTGCCACCTAGCAGCGGAGGTGAGTACCTGCGAGTAGGCCCTCACTGTCATTTCACCATTGACTATGGTGTACTCAGGCCTGCCTGAAAGCCTGGTTTTTCAATTTTCCAATGGATTCACCGTGGCCTCTTGGCAGCTCTTCTGTGAAAAGAGTGAACAAAAAGATGCTTCTGTGTTAAGGATTGTCACAACTGCGAAGGGGATGTTGGCATCAAATTCTACTACCTCCTTTTAAAACCGAGGGAAGCAACCTGGAAGCTGGAGTGCATCGTCGTGGTTCGTGTCGGTCTTGGGAATTTCTGTTAAGTGAACGAAGACGTAAATGTAAAACAAGAAAGAAAAAAAACCCAGCAGCGGAATCCGTAAAAAGTCGCAATAAAGCGTCAACTGCATAAAAACGTGAACATATTCCCGCTGTTGTAAATTAGTTCAGGTAGTTGTTTAGCTCGTCTTGCTCCAAAACAAAAGTGCAGTACAGTGGAACCCCGGTTATACGTCCCCCAGTTTTCCGACAACTCAGGTTTTACGACGGATTAGCGCAGACCCGGCGAAGTCCTCATAGAAGCAGTACGTTAAAAACCCCGGTTATCTGACACAATTTTACGCTTGACCCGCATTATATGATGACCCTCGCGAAGCGCGGGACGGTATGGCGGATGAAAGAAATGTGCCGCGGGTCTCTTTCCTCGCACCGTCTCTCCTCATGTGGAACGCTTGACACCGCTCGACCGGTTCGCTCTGGCGCAGCTTTCTTCCCTGCCTCGTCTCATCGTTCGTTTCTCTCTCCCCCACCAGCAGCCACCCACAATGCTCGCTGTACTGAAATAGTACCTTTTCTTCTCCACAATCACTTCCTCCCTCTCTTCTCAGCGGCGTCGCCTCTTGTCGCGTTGAGGAAGCGTTTCTCTCCTTCCAGTTTCCGAGCAGCAGATTGCCAACAAGGTAGCGTGGAGAGGCCTAGGTTTATGCACGTGTTCTTCGTCGTAATCGTAGCGACCAGCGTTCAGCGGACGTTTTGAGTTGTGTGGAGCAACGCGTCGCACGATGTCCCAAAAGTGGACAGTTCTGTTGCTCGGCGATAAGCAGAATATTATCGAGGAAGCCGAAAAGGGGCATGGAGCCACGAAAGCCAGCATTGCCGGGGACCTTAAGATACCTGAATCTTCGCTTAAGACGATCCTGGCAAACAAAGCTGTGATATTGCTGAATGTTAACAGGTTCGGGTTCAAGCGGAAAGTGGCAAAAGAAGGACAGCATGAGAAGTTAGAAAAAGTTCTTGTCAAATGGCTGCATCAAGCACGGAGCTCTGTGATCAACATTGACGGCACCATTCTAAAAGAAAAGGCAGACCCTGTGGCATTACGTCTGAGCACCAACGACTTTCAAGCATCGAATGGGTGGCTGGATCGCTTTAAAAAACGAAACAGTATTGTGTACAGCCACTCCTGCGGACAAAGCACTTCCGTGGACGTTTCGACAGTGAACGAGTGGATGGAGTCGCTGCCGGAGATGATTGCTGCATGCAAGCCCTGCGATGTTTTCAACGCCGATGAGAGTGGTATTTTTTACCATATGCAGCTCGAGCAAACCCTTGCGTTTAAGGGTGACGGTGTCATGGTGGCAAGCGTAGTAAAGAGTGTGTGGCGCTCTGTGCTAATGAGGACGGTTCTGAGAGGCTGCCTGTGCTCATTGTTGGAAAGTTTGCAAAGTCACAGTGCTTTAAGAACTTGAAGATGCTGCCATGCAGCTACAGCTTCAATGAAAAGGCGTAAATGCCGTCTTCGTTCTTGAGCAATTTTTTTGCAGCAGCTGGATATCAAAATGGGTGCTAAGGCGAGGAAAATATTACTTTTCGTGGACAACGCACCGTGCCACCCACCAGATACGTCCAGCCTGAGGAACATAAAGGATGTTTTTTTCCGCCCAACTTCACAAGCTGGCTGCAGCCGCTGGATGCCGGCATCATTAAATGCGTCAAGCAAGGGTACCGGAAGCGGTTAGTGCAGCGTCGGCTGGCAGCTATGGAGCGCAGCGAGTCGGAAAAAAGATCACTGTGCTCGACGCCATGCATTTTATTGCCAGTTCGTGGAACGCAGTGTCGCGGTGAACAATCGCTAACTCGATCAAGCACTGTGGCTTTAAGCGAGAGACTGCCTCCTCTGCTGGGGACGCAACAACCTCAATGCCTCTCGAGGCCGATGCAGGCTTAGCCGATGAAGATTTCGAGGATTTAAACCTCACCACGACCTTCGCCGAGTACATGGAGGCCGATGACAATGTTGCGATCTGCGGTGAGGTGTCGCTGGATGACACCATCGAGGAGGCTTTGCCTAGTGCCGACACCGCTGCCTCATCGGACGAGGACAACGGTGACACCACAGATGCCGTGCCTGTGCCTACTACGTTCGCCGAGGTGCTACGGCACATAGACGGCATTTGGAACTTCATCTGTTCACGCGATAGCGCGGAGGACCTCCTTTTGGACGTTGCCCAACTAGAGCGAAAGCGCTTGGTTCACGGATCAAACAAGGTCCAAAAGAAACTTACTGACTTTTTTTAAAGTTCGCACCGGCTGGCGGGAATGTAGCAGTGGGCAGTGGAGCGCCGTAAAGGTTCGTTTGAATAAAGCATGATTGATACCTGTACTGCAGCATTAATTCTTATTGCATTTACTTTTTTTGTATTTTGGGTTTCCAAGCCCTGCAGGGTATGTTGGTAGTTTACATTGAAGTTTCTTGTAAATCCGTCGCGCGAGGTAAGTAGTATTTTTATAGACCTAATTTATGTTCGGATCTTACGACGCTTTTTCGTGGTCCCGAGTAAGTCGTATAATCGGGGTTCCACTAGTTGTTAGGTGTCAAATCTAGCTTCGTAAGCGCTCAGTGCTGGAGCTTTGTATGCACTGTGCTTCTTCCTGCACCAAGATCAATACGCGACTACTGGAAATGGGCTCATTCATGCCAGTGTTTTCTCATGCTTAGAATAACAGAACTGAGGTTGGAGTACACTGCAGCACACGTCAAGTATTCTAAAGTTTCCATTTCTCTTGTGCACGATAGCGCATACTTGTACAGTCTTCACATTGTTTAGCCTCAGCTGATTGCTCTCTATTATGCTTCAGCGGTAATGCCCCCTCACATTCGAGCCCGAATAACGATACTAGATATGCTTGAGGCACTTTGTCAACGGTGAAAAAAGCACTTACCTGCCATTCCGGCAAAACCTCTACAATTGTAAGCTGCAAGGCACGCTCCAAATAATGAAACTACAAATGACAGTTGAAAAACGTCCACGGCCGTATTTGCTTGCTTAAAATGGTACAAAATAGTGATTTGTTAACTTTGAGTTCAACGTCGTAAGCATGCTTGCTTTGTTGTGACAAACACTTCGCAACCTGCGGTGGTTGCTTAGTGGTTATGGTGTTGGCCTGCTAAGCACGAGGTCATGGTATCAAATCCCGGCCACGGGCGCCGAATTTCGATGGGGGCGAAATGTGAAAACACCTGCGTACTTAGATTTAGGTCCACGTTAAAGAACCCAAGCTGGTCCAAATTATTCCGGAGCTCCCCCACTACGGCGTGCTTCATAATCAGATCGTGGTTCTGGTACCTAAAACCCCATAATTTAATTTAGGCACCTCGCTGCGGTATCCGTGCTGTTTACTTCTTTGACACAATATACATGGTTGGAGTCGTAAATTTGACATCCTTGCTCAAGTGTCAGTGGTCCATAATGGGCCTCAATCTCTTCGATTGCCTTAAAAACACGATTTAGAATGACCGACACGTTTCAAACGAGCGCCGCAAAAGCATGCCTCCGTAGCAGTGGCCGCCTCGGTGTTTCGCTGAACTGACACGGTGGCGCTGACGGCTGAGCCGATAGTGGTACTCCTCCTGACCATTGAAGTTAGCTCGTGTCGAAATTTAACTGTACTAACTTTTGATGTAACCATGTGTGAGCTTTCCCAATTTTCAGTTCTCATGCTGTCATAGTAATAATAAATATGGCTAGTTTCTTTTATATTACTAAATGATGCTACACAGTACTCTGATTTTATGCAAATCTTGGAGATTTCTAACACAATGTATAATAGTTTCAACCTTGAAAACAGAATGCATTTGCCTTGGAACTTTTAGTGATTAAGTGAAAATTTCCATCTTGCAGGAAATATGTGACAGTGTTCTACCTCGTTGCTTTTGAGAAAGTTGCATATTTTTTTTACACTGATCCATGAATTCTGGTGTCAGAAGGAAATCTTCGTGTCTTTCTCATATTTGATGAGAAAGGTTATCTTGTGGTAACCTTGTCACAATAATTATATTGCAGGGCTTACTATTGATTATGGAAAGTACACAGCTAAGGAGGACCGCACTCTGCTCAGGAACATTTACGACATAGCTAACGTAAGTGATTCTTACAGCATGGCACATAGGTAGTTGTCTTTGAACTGTTGCTATTCAAAAGGATTTTCGTGAAATCTGCCACGTAACCACAAGCTCAATAATTGAACAAAAACATACTTTTATTTATTTACTTGTCATTTCTTTGCAGTATTACAGCATTCGTTACCCTTACATGATTGTGGGACACTGTGGACATCATGACAAGGCTTTACAGAAGGAAGTCAAAGACTTGGTTAAAAAAGAGAAGCTGCTGCGAATATTGGGTAATGTGTGTTATTCTATATGTACGTCAGAAATTTTAGCTAGATACTGAATGTATTTCAGAAACTGAATTTAATATTTGCTCATTAGAGAAGTGTCTTTCTTTATTAAACTGGACGTAAAGTTAACCTAAAGAATTGTGTGTTGCTGTTTGTGCATGTAAGTCTAAACATACACAAAAGCATTATCTCAAGTTTCACCACCTGCGGTTTTTGTAGCTTGAGACATTTACTTTCCAAATTTTTTCCCTTTTGCATAAACTGTTGCTCAAGTTGCATAACTAAAGAATTTAGCAATAAAGCATCTTGATGTTATTGCTTGCCTTTGAGTCAACAAGTCAGCACTGTGCAGGTAATGGACATCTGGTAAGAGATTGCATTCCTGTACCGAGTCAATCCGTTTGGATTGTGTACATTATGATGAAAATGACAGGCTGAAAATATATTTTGTGCAACACAGAAGCAAGCAGCAAAAAATTATGTGAACTGCTTAATTAACCTGCATAAGTACATGTGATTTATGGTGAACAATACAGCCAACTGGAATTTTCGTGATACAGCAGTGCCATCTTTGTTTACCAGAGCATGCTTTGCCTTTCAGGGAGAGGACTGCCACGCAGAACGATCCATTCAGCATATATGCGGGCTCGTATTCTGTTGAATCCTTTAGGCCCTGGTGCAAAGGCAGTGTAAGTGTGCTCTCCTCATTTAAAACATTTTTAATTGTCTGGTTCAGTTGTAATGCCTCTCTGGGGCAGCAGAGAATTAGGTCTTAAATACCATGAGAAAGTACTTTCATCTATAAATTATTTTCTACCATTGACCTCATGATTGAAAAGTTTTGCATAGCACATAGTGTGGGATAAAAAGATGTGCTGTTAAAGAAAAGTCCTGTACAGACACAAAGTGCTGAATACCAACTAAAATTTATATTGCATTATCAATGCAGCTATATGAACAGAAAATACAAAACAAAACTTCAATATCTCAGATTGTGCAGCCCATAAATATAAAAGGGCAAACTCCGTCGAGCAAAACCACTAAAGGCTGGTTCATGCATCTCTTGCCATTTTTTTAATATGTGGAATGTTTCCCAGCAAATTTTGGTTATACTCTGGAAGTTGTCCTCTAAGGAGCATTCTGCCGCAAGAATTTTTCAAATTGGTTCATTAATAGCCCAAGAGGAAGAGCCTATTCCCTTTCGTGCCCAAGTAATCCCTTTAGGCGGCATTAGCATCGCAACACTCGCACCATCTCTCATGCTAATCTGCTGCCACCAGCACTCTGCTATGTGGAGAAGCCTGATTACAGGAGATGCAAGAACTGTGCCAGGAAAACATCAGGGGATGCATGAGAGTCGAGCATCCCCACAAAGGTGAACGCCCAGTAGAGCCACGAAAGCAGTGAAGAGGGTGGATTCAAACTGTGTTTCGCAGTCAGTGATAGCATTAGTGGGGCAGCCAAAGCAAGCCACCCAGCCGTTAACGAAAGCAACTGCGACAGTGGCTGCTGTGATGTCTGGTATGGGAAATGCCCAGGGTGGCTAGTGTCCTCGAAAACCTGAAAACGTCAAGGAATGTCTGAGCAGCTGGAAAAGTCCTGGATATGTCAGGGTCGGTAAAGTCAAGGAAAACGACTGATTAAACTGCCCAAGTTTCATAATCATGTTAGTTGGTTTCCCGCAATGTTGTTAGGCTCTTTACAGCACTGCATGTCCGCTTTCCTGAATAATACTTGTTCTCTGTCACCAAAGAAAGGAACAGACTCATAAATTATGTGCAGCACTGGCTTCTGGCTTAACATGACCGCATGCTTAGCCTCTACATGCACTTGCGAGACAGCGCGACCTTCTACCACAGCATGTTGAACCACAGCTGAAGCATGTTTTATGTTGCAGTGAAGGATAGTGATAGTCGCAAGAGAGAACCCAGCATATAGGGAACACTCCAACAACGAATTAGAGGCTTTAGTTTGTCTTCATTTTTTGTTTTAAATCTGAGTTGATGCTGTATAGCAGCTGCCTTGTAGCCAATAGAAACACGCAGTTATTACAAACAATCTTTTTTAGTGTACCAGGTCCACTGGGGGTTGTGCTGTCACACACATAGGGCAACAATGTGCGGAGACCATAGATTAAAGAAAAGGCAGGGCATAGCTTGGAGCGGCTGCCCTAGTGCATCTTGTTACACTATTAAAACCCGGGTTATAATAATGTGTCCGCATTGGCTACTATAGGGCAGCTATATGACTTAAACAAAAAAAGTTCCATTCCTTTGAAGAAACACCCGTAACAGCGTAAATTTCTACTCAATGCGTGCAGCACTTAGTTGGAAAACGTAAAAAGAAGAACTATGTGGCAGTGCTGTGAAAGCCCATGTCCAGCACTCCTGCAGTGCTTTGGTATAGGAACAAACGCTGTCAACACATCAATTGCTCACCAGACAGGGGCATATTTCAGTGAACACGTACGGCAGATCAAGGACTAGTGGGTGAAGCAATGACCCGACGTTTAATTTTTTTTTCTTTGTCTGCAAAAATATCTTCACTGAACTCCCTTAAACAAGTTATTACAGCTCCTGCTGTCTAATGAACTATCATTGATCTTATTAGATGGCCCATAGCGATGGGACTTTTACAGCAGAACATGTGACAAAAATGCCATTTTCTCCAATTCAGGACTGTTCTTCTTTCCTAGTGTTTCTTTCATGACAAAACACTTTTATTCAATTATGTTTTAAACTGCCAATGTCACATAATACAATGATAGTGAACACAGCCAAAAGTTCTATAGCAGGGTGTACACAGGTCCTTAAACCTGTGAAAATGCTTGAAACTTACAAGTGTGTTTTCAAGGCCCTTGAAAGTCCCGGACTTCTTTTTTCCCATGAAAACCCTTCAATTTCTTGGGCAATACAGTCCAAGATCAATTTTCTGACCAGCTTTTTATGGCAGATAAACGTGGACCCAGCAAACTCGCCATTTTAGAAACGATTGCAGTATAGTAAAGAAAGAAAGAAAAGCGAGACGTTGCACCCATCTACGTGCCACACACCTTCTCCACACTCGCCTTTGATCCATGAACCCTGCATGGCACGACTTCCTCGCAGTCACACCCTCTCGCGCTCTCTTTCACCCCTTCTCAATCGGCGCTGTTGGACTCGTGTTTCGGAAGAGTTGAAGGGAGACAAGAGAAAAGCGCACGAGGCTGGTGATGCAGCGAAATCCTGCCATATTCGGTGTGCAGCACAAAAGCGGATGCAGCGGCTTGCCATTTCTTTTTCATGCTGCCGTCATGCTCAATCTTTGAATTTAAGATGAAGCTTTAGATCAGGGGCAATTATCTAAATACATGGGAAAGGAGAAATCATCTTTCTTGGCAACCACTATGCCAAATATGATGAGGTTTGTTGCATTTCAAAGAAAAAGTTAGTCTAGTGACTGTTGTAACGAATTTCTGATTTAGGCCATCAATATTTTAATAAAAATTGCTGGAAATCGGGCATCTTCAGAAAACGAAACTATCAAGTTTACAGCTCTGTAACTCGGCAATGAAAAATGATATTGCATTTCTGTAAATTGCACCTAAATAGTACATCTGAAGCGGTCAAATTTGGTGTATTATATATTACTCTCCAATACACCACTAATATGTGAGTAGCACTTTTGCTAAACCTTTGTAGACATTGTAGCAAATTCATGCAAGGTATAAATTAATTTATCTAATTTGTCCACTTTGGATGTTCTGACGGATGCAGTTTACAGAACTGCGATATCTGTACTTGGTGTGAAGTTGCGGATTTGTAAACATTGTGCTTCTACTTTTTTTTTTCTAACTTGCTGATTTTTGGCAACCTTTGTAAAAATATTCAAGCCATAAATAAAATTTTTCCTTCCTGCAGTCACTGGAATTTAACGTTTTATTTCAAATGCCACAAATATCATTAGGATCGGTCCAGGGGTTATCTCAGAAAAGCATATCTGAGTTTGGATGTATGTATTTGAATAGATGGTGTCGAAGTTGGGGCTGAGCTAAAGCTTCCTCTTAATCTGTGGTGTGTGCTAAGTCATCCCACTGTGGGTAATGCTATCAGCCGCCAGCTGCAAAAGCTTCGCAGGGTTCGATTTGTACCATCCATGTAAAGATATCATTGACGCGGCATGAAAACGTATGGAAGGACTAAGGCATATCTTTAATCACAAACTCTCAAATTAAAAAAAAAAGAAATTTCCTCTTGAATTAAAATTTTTTTTTTTTAAGTTGCATGATAATGTGAAAAGGTTTACGGCTGCAAGAAAAATATGTCAGCAACTGTACTTATTTGCATAAGAGGTCCAATTTCAATATGACTAAGCAGAGTGCTAAATTTACAAACTTCGTTATGTCTGTTTAGTTATAGCGTTTTGGAAAAGTAGTTTTAGCAAAAAGTTGCTACATGGGATGCTTTTCTGCATCCTTGAAAAAGCTTTCACATGGCCTTGAAAGTCCTTGAATATCCTTGAACTTCTGTCTCTGAGACCTGTACGAACTTCAGACCTGCCTCAAGTTGTGCTTCTTCATTAACAATAAATACAACAAAAATTAAATTTTGGCCAATTATAGGGGGAACATATGAAAGTGGAATTTTTTAAAGTACCCAAAAAATGTTTCTGTATTAATGAAATTTAGTATATTTAAAAAAAAGAAAGTATTGTACACCATGTCTCACCTTGCATTGTAAAATTTTAAGGTGCTGAAGTAGGCAATCTTTCTTTTTCTTTTTTTTTTTTTTCGAGCCAGAAATGCTTTGGGGATCCGCTTATGTGTAGTGCTTGCTGTGATTTTGTAGTGGCTACGGCATCATGCTACTAAGCCCGAGGGTGCAGGATCGAATAACGGCTGTGGTGGTCGCACTTCAATGGGGGTGAAATGCGAAAATGCCCATGTACCGTGAATTGGGAGCACGTTGAGGAACCCCAGGTGGTCAAAATTAATCCGGAGTCCTTCATTGTAGTGTGCCTCAAAATCAAATCATTGCTTTGGCATGTAAAACCCCAGAATTCAATTTTAATTATTTTTAAACTCAAGTGTAGTGACTACATATAACTGTTAGAGCTAGTGTCCTTTATTGTTGAATTTTTTTAAGAAGCCATTTTGCGCTATTTCAATTGATATTTTTGCATGATGAGTGGTCTTTGTTTACAGTCGTACTATTATTCGGGTTTCATCACACTATGATTACGTGCCCCATAGAGCCTGACCATGATGATGGTTGAAATTTCGGACTCCCTGCAATGTTTCTCTTGATCTCCCTGGACACCGTCTACTCATATGGTGTTGCAAGCGATAAGTCGAGGCAGCCCCCAATGAGTGAAAGTCGGAGATTGTTGGGAGGATGGTTTGGTGACTGGCTGACAACTGCAGTGATACTAGATGAGCGAGAAGTTGGCTTTTGGTCAGCAAGTTTTTGCAAGCTTAACAAGCAACATGTCAAGCACCTCAGCCAAGGCATTAGAGAAATAACTTAAGCAGTAGGCTGCTGTTAACGTTCAGGTCGCTGAGAAGCTGTGTGTTTTGGGAACTCAAAAGGCCACTTGTCACCCAGCTCTCCAGCAGTCAGCAGCAGCGATAGCCTGCTGTGTTCTTACTCTGCTTTGTATTTTATTGACAACGTGCTGGTCAAAGTGACAATTCGGGGGGCTAAGAAAGTAGGATGTCTGTGAGGTCCTATGCAACATCAGGCACTACAGCCAAAATAGTGTGCAGGTACGTTGTCTCCTGGCTAGTGATGTCGCTAAGACTGAACTGGGCTTCAACTTGTAGAAACCAGATGTGGGGGTCATTCAGCCAGCTCTGCGACGGCTGCGAGCTGTTGGTCATCGCGTGGAACAGCTGCAGCCGCATGAGGCTGGGACATAAATTGGCAGGGAGCATTGGCCACAATGAAAACGCACAAGCGCTGATGCAAGGAACGCAAGGAATGCAGAACTATGTTGCGTACAATGTGCCATTACGGACGGACGGACGGACGTAATAAATCGTAATAAATGCCTAATAAATCTGGCTACTGGGTGTCTTCGCTGAAAAAAAAAACAAACTAGAACATGAAATCTTGTTGAAAAAAAAAAAAATGTGAGCCTCTTTGCCACTCCCACCTTTCTGCCACGCACCCAGCACAGCACAGTCGCCCCTATTTGGTGTCCCTTTCACCCCTACAATGTTGGCGAGAGGGTGGAAGAGAAACGGGAGAGGGGCAGGCGAGGCCAGCAATGCGATGCGACAAAGGTGTGTCATTTATGGTGTGCGGGACAAGGAGAGAATGGCAAACCAACTCGCTTTTGTTTTCTCTTTATTTTCTCTATATTTCGTTTCTGTCTCTCTCTCTCTATCTCTCTGTCGAAGCAATGCGACAAAGTCGTGCCATGCGGGAGTGGTGCGTCCAGCACAAAGACAGGTGTGACAAAGGGGCTTGCATATTTTTCTTCCCCTTAGGATTTCGGATTCCTGTTCCTTTCGGTGCTATAACTGATCACACGGCATGGGAGTACAGTAGTAAATGGTTTATTTTACCATAGAACACATATGAAAAATGACTGCATTGGCTGTTCATTGTTATATCCGATATATTGTTAAAACTGACATCATTACAAATGGGCTTAGCTGTACCAAATGATGATGCCTACTTACGAGACCGCTGCTATCGCTGGCTTGGGGATGTGTTCGCATGTGGCATTTTCTAAAGTTTTCAGGCTTTCTTTATTTATTGGAAACACGAACCACACAATACCTAGGATTCTCTAAATGCTGTTATTGTTTCTTGACATCCTCCACAACCATTGCATGGACACCTTATCGATTAGGTAAGTTAATAAAAGTAGATAGTTAAACTTAAATAAGATACCCCTGTCACATGGGCACCCATAAACTTCTTTTAGCTCCTTTATCTTTATCTTGAAGGAGGTGCACTCGGTGTCACACAGCTGCCTTTCCGCTAAGCGAGTTTAATGGAACTTTTGGTGAAGGGAGTTCGGCAATCTCCCTTGGCAGCTGAAGGGAGCATTGAGTTTCCTACATTAATGTACTAGAGGGAACTCTGATGCTACAATTGTTCAGCCACCATGAGAATGATGGCTAGTACATCTTCATGCTTCTGGATTGAGATATTGTTGCGAGGTAGAGACAAGCACAAATGTTGTTTATGCAGTGCGAATGCTGAAGGCACCAGCTGTCTAGAACATGGCGGTCGATGTGCCCCAGCAACAACACTTCTTCGTCACCATCTCTTGTGTGCATGTTCTGTTCTGCATTGCGACACTACGCCACCGGGGTTGGAGCACCGACCCAGTGCAAGCGATTATGGCCCGGCATAGGCACGCACATAGGGCTTTAAATAGGAGACATGAACATCAGTTCTTGGCTGTACAAGCGACAGGCCTGGCTCTTCGGGAGCGATCTTGTACGTCACATCCGAAAGCTGTTGCAGGATTCGGTAGGGACCTGAATATCGCAACAGAAGTTTTTCTGATAGGCCCACACGATGAGATGTTGACCACAGGAGCTCGAGGGAGCCAGGTAAATACTGCGTGTCCGTCCCTATGGTGCGTATCATAACAGGACTTCTGGGCAGCCTGGGAACCAGTGAGGCGAGCGCTTGTGCTGACGGGCTTGTGCTGCCATAGAAATCGTATCGCGTGCATAAGCGGTGTGCGACTGTATCATTTGTGGGAGTGCAGTGTCCAGGGGCCACACGGGATCACGGCGAAACAGTAGATAAAATGGTGAGTAACCTGCAGTGTCATGGCAAGACGAATTGTACGCGAAGGTGACATACGGCAGAGTGACAACCGAGATCTGGTGGTCTGGAGAAACCTATATAGCTAGCATGTTGGTAAGTGCTCTGTTCAGTCGCTCTGTGAGACCATTAGTCCTTGGATGGTAAGCAGTGGCTATTTGATGTTCAGTAGAGCATAGGCGGAGGATATCCTCAATTACTTTTGACAAGAAGTAACGTCCGTGATTCGTGATGAGCTGGCGTGGAGCACTGTGGTGCAGGATAACGCTGTGTAGGAGGAACTCCGCAACGTCAGTTGCACAACTTGTAGGCAGAGCTCCCGTAATGGCGAAGCGCATGGCGGAATCGGTTGCAACCACAACCCATTTGTTTCCTTTAGTTGAGAAAGGGAAAGGGCCAAGTAGGTCGGGTCCCACGCGAAAGAAAGGCTCAGTAGAAATATCGATGGGTTGTAAAAGCCCAGCTGGAGCCATGGGAGTTGGCTTCCGGTGTTGGCACAGGCCGCAAGCAGTCACATACCGGCGCCGGACTCGGTCAAAGGTGCAAGTAACACCGAGATGCCCAGCGCTGGGTGCGTCGTGTAGTTGTTGAAGCACAGTGCATTGAAGGTGCCTCGGTACAACCAGCAGTAGGTCAGCACCATCAGGCTGCAAGTTGCGTTGGTACAGGACTCCATTGGAAATACAGAAGAGACAAAGGGAAGGATCAAGAGCTGGCGAGCTTAACCAATCTATGATGGTTCACAGAAAGGGATCACGGTGTTGTTCATCGCCAATATTAAGGAAACCTGAGATGAACCGAACGCTGGTGTCAGATTTGAGGTCTGTGGCTTCCGGTGGGTCAATCGGGTGGTGGCACAAGCAGTCGGTGTCCTGATGTAAACGGCTGAATTTGTACACTACAGAGAAAGTATACTCCTGTAAGCACAATGCTCAACGCCCAAGACGCCCTGTAGAGTCCTTCAACACGGAGAGCCAGCAGAGCGTTTCGTGGTTGGTAATTACCCAGAAATGGCAACCAAATAGGTATGGGCAAAACTTCGCTATTGCCCAAACCAGTGGTGGGTACTCTCACTTCGTGATAGAATAGTTGAGCTCAACCTTGGACAGACGACGGCTTGCATAAGCGATAACGCACTCTTGACCAGGCTGAATCTGGGCAAGAACAGCACCAATGCCGTGACCACTAGCATCTGTACGGATTTCAGTGGGGGCTGAAGGGTCAAAATGGGCTAAAATTGGGGAGCTGTCAAGAGTCTGATGAGTGCTCTGAAGGCTTCGGCCTGCGGCTGCCCCACGCGAAAGCGACGTCATTCTTGAAAAGCTCCAATGTTAGCAAAATTTTCAACAAAGCGGCGAAAGTATGAGCATAAGCCTATGAAGCTGCAAACATCCTTTTTGTATATCCTCCGTTCTGGAGCCAAAGCACCCCTGCGCTGGGGGCCGCCGACGATGTGGTGAGGAGGACTCCCCCACCTAAGACGGCACTGCTGAGGTCGCTGTAGAAGAAGCACCAGACACATGACACCCCTCAAAGTGCATGCAAATTACTGGCGGGTGCGTTCTACGAACAGCGACCGGCTGCGCGGTGGCGCCTTTCAGGTTTGGAGCAGGTTGCTTGCACGTGCGGGGTGCAAGAAAGCCTGTTTGGCACAGTGTATTGTGACTTTTCCTTTCTCTCTACTCTCTCCCCTTTCCCGTACCTTCTAGTAAAATATAAACGAGTCTTCTTGATGCGCTCGAAGTGAAAAGACATAATTTTTCCATAAGTTAAAAGTTCTCCATCTCTTATTCCACAACATTTTGGTGCCGAAACCCGGGAATAGGAACGTCAAAAGATGGATATCGGCAGAATCAAGCGAAGAAGGGCCGTGGTGTGAACATCTACAACCAAGCTGCTCAACGAAGTATCCACCATGGACGGCAGTGCATCAATCGGTGAGCTGGAAGAAAAGATAAATCTTCTTTCTCTTAAAGAGGATTCACTGAAAGAGCTAGATCGGGAGATGGAAAAAGGCGTTGAAGATGCAGCTTTCAAAGAGGAAGTTGCATGCTCCGAAATGCACAGAGAAAAAATCAGCGTGGTGAAAACAAAAGTACAATGCATGCTACGCGACTTTAGCTGCACAAATGCTTCATCAGATCACACACTAAACTCCTCAGGTCATAGAGAATCTAGCGCAAACGATTCGCAAACACGCCCCACCGTAAAGCTGCCAAAACTTGAAATCAACAAATTCAACGGAGAGCTTCGAGAGTGGCAAGGGTTCTGGAATCAGTTTGAGTTTACTATCAACGCTAAACAGAACCTCGCAAACGTAGATGAATTCAGGTACCTCAACAGCTACTTGACAGGAAAGGCGGCGGCGGTGGTAACAGGACTTGACTTGTTGGAAGGCAACTACGAAGTTGCTCTCTCGCTATTAAAGGAGAGGTTTGGCAGAAAGGAAGTAATTATAGAAGACCACATGTCACGACTACTTAAGATCAAGCCAGTGCGTGACTCACGGAGTCTTGGTCAACTGCGCAGCCTTCTCGACGAAGTAGACACAGGTGTACGCAGCCTCACTTCTTTAGGTGTGTCGGCACTAATGGAACTTTCTTACTGACCGTAATAAAGAAAGCAGTGCTTGCCGACCTTCGTCTGGAATACCAACGTGAAAACGAGGCTACGAATGAGGGAAGTGAGCTGGAAGTGCTCCTGCGTTTTTTGAGAAAAGAGGTTGCGACACGGGAGATCATACAGCGGGCCGAAGCACCGAGAGACAACAGTGCCTAATTGGTAAAGGAAAGGCGCAACAGCAACATTAGAGTGGTGAACATGCCTACTGCAGTGGCACTGCACACCACGATCAAGGACAGCACAGGATGTCTATTTTGTAATTCGAACGGCCACGAGACCAGCAACTGTAACGCAAAGATGTCTGTGGCGGATAAGAGATAGCTGCTGAAGCGTGACAATCGGTGTTTCCGGTGCACAACAAGGGGGCATGCAGCAAGAGAATGCTGTAAAGCTAAGTAGCTCAGGTGTGCGCATTGCAACGGCAGACACTTAACGACAATGTGTGGCCCTGACTTTTGAAGACACAGCAACACTGATGAAGGGGATGCATCTTTGTCATCAGTGATTGAGCAAGCCACGCTGTTGAAGTCCTCATTAGGCATGGGAGATAACTTGATGTGCACTGAAGAGCAGCAGTTTCTCCTACAGACAGCGTGAGCTTGGACAGAGGGTCCACATGAACGTACACCTATCAGGCTTCTCCTCGATGTTGGCAGTCAGTGAATCTTCATCCATCGCAACTTGTCCGAAAAGCTGCAGTTAAAGGTGCTTGGGGAAGAGGAGCTTAAAATGAAAGTGAAAATATTGACCTTTTGGCGAAAGTGAAAATATTGACCTTTTGATAGGCGCTGATCATTACTGGAAAATTGTCACGAGATCCACCAAGCGTCGTCTCAGTTCCAAATTGATGGCAGTGAAGACTATTCAAATGGACAGTCCAGGGCCAGATCGGCACAAGGAAGTCAACAGGAGTCTGCACCTTGGCTGCTGCAGTGATCCGGATAGGAGTGAGTGGACAAATTGACAAGGAAATATCAGCACAGCTAAAGTCTTTCTGTGAGCTTGAGCATATCGGTATCAAGAAACATGAGCCAGTTCTTCACCAGGATGCAGTCCTTCAGCACTATAATGAAACGGTCAACTTTGAAAATGGCCACTATAAGGTGTCGTTCCATTGGAATTTGATGGTTTACGAGCTTGACGACAACTACGAGTGCGCTGCAAGGTATCTTAAAGCATGAACAACACGCCTCTTGGAATGATATTCGTTGATTAGGAAATATGATGCCTGCATAAGAGACTACATAGAAAAGGGCTATGCAGAGCCAGCCAGCAAGGATTACGGCACGTCGGAAGGTCCGTTGTACTATATGCCACATCAAGCAGTTGGTCATCACGAAAGCCAGACGACAAAACTGAGGGAAGGATTCGATGCATCATCAAGTGCCGAAAATTGCCTCTCACTGAACAATGTTTTGGAAAGTGGCCCAAACCTAAACCCAGAGCTCATTGATCCGCTGATCAATTTCCACACTTACAACATTGCCATAATAGCGAATATTGAAAAGGCCTTTCTTCAAATATCCTTATCAGAGGGTGATTGGAACGCTGTGCAGTTCCTCTGGTGTGCTATGACGCCAAAGAAAGGGAAAGAACTTCCAGCTGTGGTGACTACCGGATGACTCGCGTGCCGTTCGGTGTCACGTCGAGCCCATTTCTCTTGGCTGCAATGTTGCAACATCATCTTGAAGGCCTGCCGGAATAGTATGCTGAGACTGCAGGTATCCTGGCGCAAGCATCTTTACGAGGACGACCTTGTAACTTGGGTTGACAGCCTTGACAAGGGTAAAGTCTTGTGCCAGCAATCAAGATATATTGTCTCAAGCAGGGATGCGGCTACACAAGTGGATGTCAAACGACCGTGATCTCGTCAACTTCTTAGAGAATGGCAATGTGGAAAGAACGAACAGTGATGCTGGACATGCTGCAGCTACAAAGGTATTGGGAGTTGATTGGAATGGACAGACTGACCACTTTGAATAAAACCTAACTTCACTCATTGACTTCCTCTCCGCACGAGCCGACAACAGGAGATTTGTGCTGCAGGTCTCAGCAAGAATTTTCTACCCTTTTGGATTTATTGCTCCCACAACATTATGCATAAAGGTAA
Organism: Dermacentor albipictus; assembly: GCF_038994185.2. Classification (NCBI taxonomy): domain Eukaryota; kingdom Metazoa; phylum Arthropoda; class Arachnida; order Ixodida; family Ixodidae; genus Dermacentor; species Dermacentor albipictus. Next base: position 171,799,225 of record NC_091821.1, read on the forward strand.
TGTTCCAGAAGTTGTGGGAGTTGGGAATTGGTTGGGATGATCCCTTGCCTGAAACATTGCAGCCTGAGTGGGACTGCTGGTGTAAGGAGCTTCCATGCATTGAAGGAGTGTCTATTCCTAGTCTGATAGCGGCAGACTTTAGAAACGATGATACAGAGAAAGTGGTGCATATTTCCTGTGGCGCAAGCCCAAAGGTCAACGTTACTAGACTAGCTTCAGTTGTAAAACTCCCCGCCCGCGCGCTTACAGCCGCTGTCGCCACTTCTGTGACAGCCGCCAGAGGGCGACGCTGTTCCATCGGGCTCCACTGCAGACGCCTCGTCACAGCCTTGAGCTCGTGCGGACGGGCCGCCGTTGGTGCGTGTTTCACGCTCGCTGGCGTTCCCCTTGTCCGAATTAGTGAGACCACGAGAAAGCGATATCCACCTACAGCAATAAGATTTATCGCACCAGTTCGTTAATACTGAAAGAACGGTAAACTGCACGAAAGGAAGAAACGCATACAGCGAAGCGCAGAAGCTGCGTCTCTAAATGTCGTGTGTTTCTTCCTGTCGTCTTAACGTTTCGCGCAGTTTAGGCTCAGGAGCCTGAATATCTGGCCAAAGTGCGTGATTTTAGGATGATCTTCATCCCCACCGAAGCTTGTCACCACGCCAAAGAAGCGCTACAAAAAGAAAGATGAGGTCGGTCTTGGTACACACAAGCCACACACACACACACACATACACACACACACACACACACACACACACACACACACACACGCGCGCGCACACACACAAAAAAAAAAAAGAAGCCGGATTTTTCATTCCGTCAAGATGCTTAATCAGCGAAGCTGAAACGTGCGGCCCCTGTATTTAGCACTGGGTTAAACCCGAGGGTGCATTAAAGTATTTCTCAGTTATGAGGTTACACACAATATCGGCTGCGAGAGAGAACGACGTCACTGGTGGTATGCCCGCAGTCCGCAGTTGTCGCTTGCGTTTAATGTCTCGAGTTTGCTCGGCGGCGTGGTTAGCAGCCATCGCCTGCGATTTGCCGTTAGTGATTCTTTGAAATTAAATTTCTTCAAAATTAAATCGTTCCGTTACGTAAGACCATGAGTGGCTCATACTCCCTTAAGCAATGGCTCATACCCCCGTAAACGCGGCCTCCCCATTACGACGACAGAAGTGAAGCGAAATTCTACGCTGGCGATTCCGATAGCGGCCTATGCAGCCAGGTACGCAGCACGTCGGCATCGTCAGCTGATATTCTTAAGAAACTCGGCGAAGGCTACAGTTCCAAGGATGACATGCTTGCTGAAATTCGCCGCCAACAACGAACCACAGAATACACCAACGCTGCACCGCGTGCTTAGTCCGGCCCGCCCGCGTAGCCGGCTAGTGAGGAAGTGAAGCCGGGCGCGACTGCAGCGCCACGAACGCGCGGGTGGGTGGCGGTTCCGCGCAACGGCGCCGAGTTTTAAAACTGAAGCTAGTCTAGTAACGTTGCCCAAAGGTCTATGGTGCTGTCGCATATGTCGTGACCAAGTCTCCGTTCGGACTAATAAATGTAAGCTTGGGCCTGGCCAAGCCAAATCAAGAGTGGACCCTTTGAAACGCTTCTCTCTACCCCGATTGGAGCTGATGGGAGCCCTTGTTGGCGCGCGACTATGCCACTACGTTACCAAGGCCTTGGATCTGAAGAATGTTGCTACCATCCTCTGGACTGACTCTACAGTAGCTATGTACTGGATCAAGGGAAATGCTGCCAGGTGGAAGCCCTTCATAGCAAATCGAGTCTCGGAGTTACAAGCGCTGACAGATCCCAAGGATTGGAAACACTGCCCAGGTTTGGACAACCTTGCTGGCCTAATCACCCGCAGCATAATCCCATCAGCCCTGCGGGAAAGCGAATTGTGGTGGAGAGCACTCCGTTGGCTTCAGGAAAATGACACGCATTGGCCAACGATAAGTGAGCCAAGCTCGAACGTTGGGGAGTGCCAAATGGAAGAGTGAAAGGTGATGGTGATGCCCATAGCATCATCGTCATCCATGGCAATTCTCAATGTTGAGAATTATAGTTCATTCAGTAGAGTTGTGCGAGTAACCGCGTGGGTCCACCGCTTTGTTGACAACTGCCACAACGAAGAAGGAAAGACGATCAGCCCATTACGAGCTGAAGAAGTAATTGGCGCTGAAAGATGCTGGTTGGCTTAAGCTCAAGGAGATGCGTTCAGCGATGACATTTCAAACCTGAAGAATCTAAGATTGTTGCACAAGAGCTCTCCTGTTTTGCCTTTCAACCCATACTTTGACAAAGAGTTGATGTGAGTTGGTGGATGCTTGCAATTTAGTGATAACAACGAAGAGACTAAGCATCCCATCGTTCTCCCTGGCAATCACCCCCTCACTTCACTGCTCATATGGAAGGAACACTTGAGAATGCTGCAGACGGGCGTATGCGATACTCTAGCACAGCTGCGAGAATTGTATTGGATTATCAGAGGGCGTCAGGCCATAAAGAAAGTTATCAAGCAGTGCCTCGTCTGTCACAAACAAAGTTGCCCTCCAGCTATGGAACCAATAGCACCACTTCCAACTGACAGAGTGACTAAAGGAAACCCGTTCAACATCGTTGGCATCGATTTTGCAGGGCCCTTGATTTGTTGACGGTCACGCGACAGCAAAAAATGCTACATCGCTATTTTCACCTGTGCTGTGACACGTGCCGTCCACCTTGAGCTTGTCAGTGACCTTTCGGCTACAGCCTTCCTCTTGGCCTTTGAACGCTTTGTGGCACGCCGTGGAATCTGCTCGACGGTGTATGTGGGCAACGCGCTCATATTCAAGTGTGCAGCCAGGGATCTAAAGGCCATGTTCATGCTGTTGCAAGTCAAGGAATTGCAGTCATACTTCACCGGAAACCAGATCAGATGGAAGTTTATTGTTGAACGGCCGGCTTGGTGGGGCGGATTCTGGGAGTGGATGGTGCGATCTGTGAAAGTAGCATTGCGAAAGGTGTTAGGTCGGAGCAGCTTGAGTTTCGAAGAACTGACCACCGTTCTTTATGAGGTGGAGGCCGTGATCAACTCACGCCCTTTGACTTTCATATATGATGATGCTCAAGAGCCAGAACCACTGTTACCAGCGCACTTCCTTTTTGGAAGAAAGTTGACGACCCTTCCTCCACACCTGCTGCCGGACGAAATTCCTGGCGGTGGCATGCATCTCTCACGACGCTGGAAGTACCAGACTGCCATGGCTGATGGTTTCTGGAGACGGTGGTGAAAAGAGTACTTATTGGCGCTCAGATCGGCACATATGTGCCGACCAACGACATCGAATGATCGGAAGAAAGACGCCTTGGTGCTCCTGAGGGAGGCCCGCTTGAAACGCCACATGTGGAAGACTGCCAGAATTAAGGAAACATTTAAGGGTAGAGACTGCAGGGTGCGTTCCTGCAAATTGGTATTAAGTGGGGGAACAGAGGTGAAGTGACCGATACAGCTGCTGTATCCTTTAGAGATTGTGGAGCAATGAGCTCAATAATAGTTCACTCATCCGGGGGAGGTTGTTTGTATATCCTCCCTGGAGGAGCCAAAGCACCTCCGTGCTGGGTGCCGCTGCCGCTTTAGCAAAGAGGACTCCTCCACCTAAAACGGCACTGCTGAGGTCACTGTGGCAGAAGCGCCGGACACTTGACACCCCTCAAACTGCGTGCAAATTACGGGCGGTCGCATTCTACGAACAGTGACCGGCGGTGTGGTGGTGCCTTTCAGGTTTGGAGTTGGTTGCTTGCACGTGCGGGGTGCAAGAAAGCCTGTTTGACACAGAGTATTATGATTGTCCCTTTCTCTCTACTCTCTCCCCTTTCCCATACCTTCTAGTGAAAAATAAATGAGTCTTCTTGATGCGCTTGAAGTGAACGGATGTCTGTCTCTGTCATTTTTCTATAAGTTAAAAGTTCTCCATCTCTTATTCCACAACACTCCTTAACTGAGCACAGCACAAGAAAGTCTTGCACAGCTCGAAGTTTGGCTGGGTCAGGTTGAATTCCATTGGCGTTCACAAGGTGCCCGAGAACGGTTATTTCATGATGACCGAAGTGACATGACCAGTTGAGCTGAAGTTTCGCAGTGAGAAACACAGTAAGGACAGTCGCGAGACACTCAATGTGCATTTTCAAGGTTGGAGCAGAAACGATTACGTAATCGAGATAACACAGACAGATGGTCCACTTGAAGCCTCGAGAGAAGGGTGTCCATCATTCTCTCTAACGTCGCTGGGGCATACCAAATGCCCAAGTGATGTTAGTGATTGGGTCATCGAAATCAAAAATATCGCGGTAACTAAACAGAATGCGCCTAAGGTCTTCAGTTTGAGCTGGAGAGAGGTCGGTAGCGATCATTTTATAGATGAAGTGGTAGGGTGATGAATCCGAACAGGCTGACAGAGGCAGAAATAAAGGGCGCGAGTGGAGATATCTCGTACTCGTGCACAGGTGTCAGACTGGCCGCTGTCATGTTACCAGGAAGAACGTGTGCAACAGACCCCAAGTTGAAAACGGGAAGCTAAGTAGAATTATCAACAATGGTGACGACGGTACTTGGGAGCGTGACTCCATGCTGTAGAATAACGTCAACAAGAGGAGAGACTGTGTAGTCGCCATCAGGAACATGTGGTCAAGCGTTAAAAGGTACAGTAGTAGTGGTTTGAGGCAGCAACCGGGTGATTTTGGCAGAACACAGGAACGGATGATGTGCATCGGAAGCAAAGTAGCTGTCAGCAGGAAGGCCCAACTGCACGACACCTGTAGCATAGTCTATTAAGGCAGAATGGGTCAACAGCTCCTTTGCTGCCAGCTGACGGCCAAAAGACTTTCCAAAGAGGTCTGGAAGCATCTGCTTGCAGAAGCCCCAACTCGTTATGTCGTGTTCGTGAGTCTCATACCATGCCAGCGCTGTGTCTCGAAGGTAGAATATCACATTCGCTAGCGATAGCGCTGGGTCCCACCAATTATTTTTGCTTACACGCTCGTACCAGGAAATCCAGTCTTCAACATCCATACCATTGATGCCATTGAAGGTCCCTGGGTCTCGCGGCTTGGACAACATGACGGAGGTCAGAGTCTGCGGCACCGGAGGTGGGCAGTCGGTCATTGTGGCACTTTGGCTGTCGATGATCGTGTCGGGGCTCACACGGCAACCGCTGCGGAGCTCAGTGTTGGTATCCAGCACCTCCACCAATATGTTGCGAGGCAGAGACAAGCACGATAGTTGTTTATGCAAGGTAAATGCTGAAGGCGCCAGCTGACACTAGAACATGGAGGCCGAAGTGCCCCAGCAGCAACAACACTTCGTCATCGTCTCTTGTCTGCACGTCCTGTTCTGCATCGCGACACTATTCTTGTGACTTTGTTTATCATGCTTTATCTGCCTTCAGTGTCCTAAATTTCAAAGGAATTTATACTTTTCTAAATGCAGAAGACTCTGCAAACACGCATAATCGCTACTAAGTCTAGCGGTTCAGCCTGTTGAGGTGGCCAAATCCAAATGTGTTTGTTTGCCCGTGAGAAATTCTTAAGGGTATACTATGCCACTTGTTCATGTATGCATCTGTGGTGTAATGGTTTTGATATCGGGCTACTGTGCTACAGGTCCTGTGATCAAATCCATCTGTCGGACAATTTTAATAATGTTTATTAAATTATTGCTGAAAAGGTGCTTTGTTGAAAATGATGAGTTTACAAAGTGACAAAGCCGTTTCAAGCCAGAAAGATGAAGTTTAAGCAAATCCATGTACTAACCATGCTGGCTGGCTACCATGTGCGGTACTAACCATTCGCATGCTGGCTGAACTGCCATGCTTGGAGCTCCCATAGACACTAGCGCCTGAGTTCCCTCGAGTAATTATTGTATGAAACCCTATGGAAGGGAATACTCTCATTCCCACAGTACTTGACATAGAACTGAAATGTTAATTTTCGTTTTTCTTTAAATTACTCTTGCTTGTATATATAACAATTTTGATTACATTACAGATCAGCTCAAACTCTTCTTGATCACATTTATGCTTGTAGCTTCCCTATACGCTCGACCGAGCGCACACCTCGGTTGGACACCCAAAAAGGTTTTAGGGTGTCCAGAATTCGTTATAGGCGTGGGCAATTGCATAGTACCAGGTTACTTGACACTGGTAGTGACATCTTGTCATGCTTCGTCGAACCACAATGCTTTATGGATCTTTTTCGGTGTCGCATTCATGTTCTTGTCAAAAAAATATTTAAAAACGCAACATGTACACGATTACGCCGCTGCCAAAAAGTTACACCAGCAGCGAAGTAGCACAACTCCTTTACATCAAACTCCTTTTGAAAGTCTCGCTCGCACTTCCTTAGTTGAAGGCACTGCACAAGTGTTTGTGTGATTCGGGTATTAGTTATTTGTACGCCGCAAGAAAAGAAATATTCATGACTAGTATGTACAGAAACCTGTAAACATACAGTCAACTTCATTTGGAAACCCCTCAGGTTTTTATTTTTTCTTGGCCATGCTTAGTTGCCACAGCCTGTATGTAAGTAGTGTTCTGTAAAATCAAATAAAAAACACCATTTCTTAATCTGCCTATATTTTACTCGTTTGGAGCAAATCACTTAGGCGTAACACAAGTTGAGCCCAACCGATTTTCTCCAAAACAGACAATCCCAGCTGTAAACCTGCTCCCAAGTGGCAATTTGCTTCTCCCAGAGCTGCTAACAACCTTGGCCATTTCCAGCCCTTTAAATATGGAAAGCTTCTGTATGTTCAATGCTTTTAAAATAGTTACAGAAATGCTATTGCTTTTGAATATGAGTGCATGTTTAGTTTGTAGGCAGCACTGAGCTTCTTCTGTACTTTGTACAACCCTTGTGTTTGCTACAGAAATATGCATGTGACTCTTCTTTCTTCCATCACCCTTTTGTTTCAGCCTAACTCCAGAGCAGAAGAAGCAGGTGCTGCTCCTGTATGACAGGGTTGGACCAAAATGGACTGATATGGCACAGAAGATGGGCCTCGCAGCAGAGCAGCTGAGAAGTGCTTTTCGTTTCTTCAAGGAGAAAGAGAGTTTTGGTATGTGTATGGAGTATTCATGTAATATAAGAAGGCTAGAAAGCTCAGCTCATAATTTTTTAATGTTATGAGGGCAGCTTTTGCTACATGCTCTTACGTTAGTTTTGAAGAAGGAACTGCCTGTATTAATTCGCCTTCGATCTGATATAAGCTTATGAGCGCAGTGCGATGGGCTTAAACAGCAAATGCAGTGATGTGATTGTTGCCTTAATTGTGCCAAAGTTTGCCATGAAGCTAAACCTGCTACATCCTGCTACAGTTATGCAAAATGGAAATAACTTGTTTCTGACCTACTCCCTGAGGTCACTTTTGCTTTTCTTCAAAAGAAAAGAAAAAAAAAAGCATTGAAGTTTCGTTGTTCAGTCTCTAACTGCTTCCATGTAATGTGTCGTGAAAGCAGGCAGGTGATGTGACCTAGTTGCTTAGAGGCTATGGCGTTGCGCTGCTAAGCAGGGGATCGCGGCATCAAATCCTGGCCATGGTGACTGCATTTTGATGTGGGCAAAATGCAGAAACACCTGTGTGCTGTGCATTGAGTGCACGTTAAAGATTCCCAGGTGGTCAAAATTTCTGGAGTCCCCCACTGTGGCATGCCCCCAATTGTATCTTGGTGTTGACACATAAAAAAAACCTTCAAACAATTTTCTTTTTTAAGCAGGCAGGCACATGCTCTGCTGTCAAGGTGCCCCTTAACCACTCTGAGATCAAAAATTTGTTACATAGTGACAGCTGTGTAGCAGCCTGCAATAAACGTACAGCCGCAATAATTTTTTTTTGAAGTAATGCCGTGATTGTAAAGTTACAGGCATTTGATGAATGACTATGTGACCACCGTTGTTTTTCGCTCGCCTTCACTACCCTTCCCACCGGGGCTCCCTCCTCCTCTTCGTGTGCTTTCACCAACTCAGTACAGTGCAGCGAAAGCTACAGGTCGTGTCAACACACTAAAAGAAAGTTTTCTCCATTGTCTGCCCCTAATCAACCTCCATGTGGCACCGACTGAGTGTAAGCTTATAAAAGGTTCAATGGCGCACAATGAGCAGACACCCCTCTAGTCTCACAATTGTACAGCACCCCTGCTTGAACCGTACAGTGGCATCTTTGATTTTGGCGACAAGCCTTTAGGCCAAACATCTGTTGTTCACCACCGTATAAACACTGGAGACATGAATCCTGTTCATCGGCGTCCCTATCATGTGTCACATGCTGAACGTAGAGTCATCCAATCAGAAGTGAACAAAATGCTCTGCAAAGCGGTCATCGCACCATCAGCCAACCCTTGGGCTTCACCTGTCGTCCTTGTGGAAAAAAAAAAAAAAATGTGGTACCCGGCGTTCTTGTGTCGATTATCGCCATTTAAATAAGATCCTGCGAAAAGACATCTACCCTCTGCCACGCATCAATGATGCCTTGAACTGCTTGCACGGAGCCAAATACTTCTCGTCCATTGATCTTCGATCCGGCTACTGGCAGATATCAGTTGATGAAATGGTGGCGAAAAGACGGCCTTCATCACCCCTGAAGGTTTATATCAGAGTCATGCCTTTTGGCTTATGCAATGCTCCTGCAACATTTGAACGTATGATAGACTCTCTTCTGCGAGGCTACAAATGGACCACCTGTCTTTGTTGTCTTGACGACGTTAATGTTTTTTCTCCCATGTTTGGCAGCCACCATACCTGACTCGCTGCAATTCTTGCAGTCTTCCGAAAAGCCAGCCTCCAACTGAACCCCACGAAATGTCGATTCGGGCGCCGTCAGATTACTATGTTGGGGCACCTCGTTGACGCATGCAGTGTACAACCAGATCCTGAAAAGGTTCATGGCATTGGCAGTTTCCCTGTGCCACATTATGCTTCTGACTTGCACTGCTTCTTCGACCTGTGTTCTTACTTTTGCCATTTCGTCAAAAGCTTCGCTGACGTTGCTCGGCCTTTGACAGATCTTCTAAAGAAGAACACGCCATTCTCATGGAGCCCTGAGCAGGCTGACACGTTCGCCACCCAAATCAGGTTTCTAACCATCCCTCCCATACTTGCCTACTTTGATCCATCTGCACCGACCGAAGTCCACACTGGCGCAAGCAGCCATTGCATCGGCGCTGTTCTCGCCGAACAACAGAATGGTACCGAGCACGTGATAGCTTACGCCAGCCACCTGCTGTCCCCTCCCGAGAGAAATTACTCCATCATCGAGCGGGAGTGCTTCGCTTTAGTTTGGGCCGTCGCCAAGTTCCGGCCATATTTGCACAGCCATACATTTTCGGTCGTTATAGACCACCATGCCTTCTGTTGGCTGTTTTCCCTTCGGGACTCGACAGGACGGCTTGGTCGCTGGGCTTTGCTGCTCCAGAAATTTTCATTTATTGTCAACTACAAGTGTGGACGTCTGCACAAGGACGCTGACTGCCTCTCTCGTCACCCCGTGGATCCTCCTGGTCCTGTTGTGCATGATCCGGTGACCTGCGTGATGGCTTTTACTGACATGACCGACATGCGCACTGAACAACAATGCGACGAATCCTTACAGCCCATCATCGCCGGAGTGCAATCTGGCAGCACCGATGGCATGTGGCGCGTGTTCGTGCTGCACAGCGGCATCCTCTACCGCCACAATATCAACCCTGCCGGCCTGAGTTGCTCCTTGTCCTTCCTCGTCATCTGCAATCCGTCATTCTTAAGCAACTTGACGATGCACCGACATCGGGACACCTTGGAGTTTTGCGTACACACTACTGCGTACGACGGCAGTTCTTCTGGCCGGGTCTTTACCGCTCTGTGTGTCGTTATGTCGCAACTTGCGAACTGTGTCAGCGCCGGAAGAAACCTCCCCTGCCACCTGTCGGACGACTCCATCCAATTGAAGTTCCCTCTGAACCTTCCTTTCTTGTAGGCCTTGACCTGCTTGGTCCTTTTGCGATGACAAATAAAGGGTATAGGTCGATCGCCGTTGCTTTTGATTACGCGACATGCTACGCCATAACAAAGGCAGTGTCGACTAGTTGTGCAACTGACGTCGCCAATTTTCTCCTCCACGACGTCATTCTCCACCATGGTGCACCTCGCCAGTTACTTATAGACCGCGACCGCTCATTGTTGTCTCGAGTTGTCAGCAACCTCCTCTGCTCTTGTGCCACTGAGCACAAGCTGTCCACTGCCTACCACCCACAAACGAATGGTCTTACAGAACGTCTCAACCGAACACTCACAGAGATGCTGTTGATGTATTTCTACAACAATCACCGCGACTGGGATGCCACGCTGGTCTACGTGACGTTCACGTATAACTCATCCTGACATGACACCACAGGATATTCACCCTTTTATGTTTTGTATGGTCGTGACCCCACATTGCCGTTTGACACCATCCTACCTTCTGTGCCATATGTTGCAACTGAGTATGCTCATGAAGTCATCGATCGCGCTCACATGGCACATCAAGTCACCCGATCTTGTTTATTAGCCTCGCAGCATATACAAAAACAGCATTATGACCGGTGCCATCGCGATGTTAGGTTCACGCCAGGTGCTTGGGTGCTCCTTTGGTCACCATGTCTTCAGGTTGGCCTCTCCCAGAAGCTTCTCTCTCACTACATGGGGCCTTATGAAACCCTACGTCAAGTTAACAACTTAAATTACAAGATTGCACCGCTACAGTTCGATGCATCCTCAGGTCCGACACCTGTTGATGCCATGCACGTTTCAAGGCTGAAGCCATACTTCGCTTGCAATTCTTCGCCTACCATGCGCCGAGACGACGCTTTGCCACCCAGGGGTTCTGTTACGGAAGGATGAAAGAAGACAGAGAAAGAAGAAAATCGCAAGACGCTGGCTGCTACGTGTTCTTGGTGGTCAGCCATCTTGTTTACGCTACTCATCCTGTATATATATTGTTAATGCAGTCTTTATATACTCCTAACATCGCCGTAACAATATGCTGGGCTGGCCTGACGTTAAAGCCCGAGAAATGTCATATCGGTTTCAGTGAACTATGCTTCCTTGGCCATGTCATCAGTCATGAGGGTGTACGACCTGACCCAGACAAAATACACGCTGTGGCAAAGTTCCCCACACCATCCAACAAGAAGGCAGTGAAGTGCTTCTTGGGGCTGTGCGCCTATTACTGACTTTTCATATATTGCTGCGCTGTTAACACGCCTGACATGAGACGATGTTCCCTTTCTGTGGGGGAAAATGAGCAAGTAGCATTTAGCAAACTATATCAACGCCTTCAAACGCCTCCTGTTCTTGCGCACTTCGATGAGGATACCCCTACACCACTTCACACTGATGCGAGCAATGTTGGTCTGGGTGCTGTACTGGTGCAGTGGCAAGACGGCTCCAAAAAAGTAATTGCCTACGCTAGCCGCACTCCCTCTCGTACAGAGGAAAACTACTCTACTACCGAGAAGGAATGTCTCGCCATGGTGTGGGCGGTTATCGAATTTCGCCCATAGTTGTACGGCCGTTCATTCAAGCTTGTCAGCGATCATCATTCTCTTTGTTGGCTAACTAACTTGAAAGACCCGTCTGGCACACTAAAGTCTCAGGTTTCAGGAGTTTGACATGACCATTAATTTACAAATCAGGGAAGAGTTACAGCAATGCCGACTGCCTCTCAAAGTCACCCATCGAGTCTGCAAGGGGGGGCGAGGCGGGGCACGCCCTCCCCCCCAATTTTTGTTTGTCCCCCCTCTGCCCCCCCCCCTCCCCAAGCACACCGAAAAACTGATCGAAGGTAGGTGGTATGAAACAAAATGTCAATTTTGATGTCTTATAATTTGGAAGCAGAGGTATGAGAGTAGCGCCGCTTACAAATGACAGCCTTGTTTAAGCATAACAATTTATTACAGAAAATTTCTGACCACAAGCAATTTCCCTCGCGCTTGTGATAGAATAGTCGCTTGAAATACAGCGCGAACTGCCGCTGTGACATAAAAATGGTTCCAACAGTTCTAAATAGATTTAAAAATGGGCTACATTTCTTTGTTGTTTGGTCTGCTAGCATGAACCGGCAAGTTTGTGCCTCAGATGTAATAGCCACTGTCACAAAATTGCAAGTGGGGTCAAACGAGTTGAGATGTCATGACCCTTCTAAGCTGCAGCTTTTCTCACTGAAAACCGTCGGGAGAATGCTGCCTACTCACAAAAAGACCCGGTAAGCCACTTACCCTTGCAGGACGCCACCACTTAGCCATCCGCTCCGCTTGTCGCTAAATACACGCGTGCCAAATGCCGACACACTTGGAAGTGTTGCGGCTCAAAGTGGCATTAGGAATCCACCAAGCCCGTCGACGAGGACATCCGGTTATAGGAATGAAAGAAAAATTATGCAGTTGCCACGCACTGTGGGAATCGATGTACGCGAAGCTTTCTGTGCCGTTTGCTTTAATTGACGGTAATTAGCAGTGATGTTGACGGTGAATATTTCATTTCTTCAGCATTCAGTCCAACACGAAGGTGCTGAGTTGACGTTAAACGTTTCCTTGCGTGCACCCCTGCTGTTTATCTGCATGGTACACAGAACACACGGAGAGGTGTTTGGTTCAGGCATTGTTCTGCGCCTAATTTTATAACGTTTGAGAGGGTTGAGTATTCTCATTGCCTCACACGACAAATCGCATCGTGGCAGAAGTATTAAACTTTAATTGAATTATGGTGTTTTTTATTGCACCTCCGTCAAAATGCGGCTGCCGTGGTCGGGATTAAATCCGCAACCTCGAGATGTGCCATTGCCGCAAAGTTACTGCAGCGGGCACTGGAGTGTTGACTAGACGTGCCGATGCTGCCGTGATGTCGCCTAGATCCTGCGGTGTGCTTTAATTAATGCGGGTCTTTTCCTACAGGCCCTACGTAAGTTGTCCGCTTGACATATTTGCATGGTGTTTTTTTTTTTAATGAAATAGCAGGAGCGACGTATCTTACCGCACCTTGAACTTAAATTTATCCTGTTTCCCCGCAACCGCTGTCGTGTCTGTAGTAGTAGCGTTTCGTTGCCTTCTCATGGCATCTTTTCTCTATCCCCCTGTTCCTTCCTGTTGAATGGGAACTGCGAGCAAAGAGTGGCAAGGCTGTTATTCACTCGTTTAGTGACTGAGTCTGTTCTACTCTATCTCTGCTTCCTCTTCCCCCTCCACTCTACCGTTCTATCTAGCTAGCCTCTGGACTTGCACGTTAGTAGACAGGTAAGCGCTGCAGTTTCTGCAATGCTTTTGTTGGGGGTCAGGGATAATTACAGCTGTCAAGAGGCTAATGTGGCAATGCCTAGGGAGCTCCAGAGGGTATGTGCGCATTCGACGAGCTGCAAAGTCTAAGCAAGTTTCTTGCATCGCCTCCTCTGCCACAGTACTGTCATGTATACACGCACTCTGAATTTCACGCCGTTCTGCCGAACTCCGCCTCCGATGGTATGAAATATGTGACTGTATAGCAACCTGGGAATCGAAGATCTGTGCTGTTCTTTGGTAGCCGTCGACTTGGGCCCCTTTCATCCATTAGTTCAGCTTGTTGTTTTCAGGTAGAGGGTCTTTTCCTGACCCGTCAATGATTGGCGTCAAAGCTTTGTGGACTTCTGGATAGGCGGGTGATGAATGTGGTGGGTTGCCTCTGGTAAACGTCTAAGAAACGCTCTTCTTTGTATTGAGATGTAACAGGAGCTTCAGCAGTGAGCAACGACAACGCCGCAGCTACGATCGCCCTTGCGTGCACCATTCGCGCTGTGGTGCAGCTGTTCCGCTCATTGCACTGACTTCTTCTAGTCTTCTAGTGCACTGCAGCAGTGGCACCAACCACTTAAGCCACTTCAGTGCTCATGTCGCTGGAGGAAACGCCAGCCCATCTCGCCACCGGAAGAGGCTCCAACGCATGGTCGACGCATGGGACCTTTGGGTTGCCTTAAGATGTCGCTGAAAAGGTCCATTGCCAACTTTTTTTCAAATGCAAGCAAGCGGGCCTAGCAGCAATGCATCCACACAGAGGTTTCTGCTTCAACAATGGGAGATTTGTAGACGCCCCATGAACAAGAAAATCCTCAGCGCTCCGTTTTTATTCCGCTTGAAGAGACTGTGAGTAGCATCACTTCTGACGACGCTTGTCCGTCCTCGTCAGTGCAAATGGACAGTAAGTGCGACGAGCTTTCCGCATCGTGTGCAGCAAGGAATGAACCTGATTCCGCGACCGAATTCAACGTTTCTGATGCGGATGTCGACCACGCAGTCCAGTTGGACATTTCGAAATTTAAGACAGAGTCACCCACACAGCCAATACTGGACCCATTTCCATCTAAAAAGTACGGCAAATTGAGAAGAAGCTTCCACTCAGACTGGTACGGCCTATCTCCTTGGTTGGAGTACAGCGTGCAGGCTGACACAGCTTTCGGTTACCCTTGCAGAATGTTTTCTACTGGTCCCAATGAGAAACCTGCATTTGTCAACGGTGGATACAGTAACTGGAAAAAAGCCATAGAAAAAGATGCTGGTTTCAGAAAGCACGGAAAGTCACTTGCGCATAAGTCTTGCCAGACATCGTGGGTTTCCTACACGTAGATGAAGTCGGGAGGACAGAGCAAGTCAGTTGCAACACATCTCGGCGACGCGTACTCCAGGAGGTGGAGGAAAATCGCCTCTATGTAGCAAGAGTCACAAATATTTTGCAATTAACTGCCATTCAGGGACTCGCTCAGTGGGGCCACAATGAAAGTGCCACAAGTGAAAACAAGGGAAACTTCGTTAAGCTCTTGAACTTGTTTGGCAAATATAACAATATTGTCAGAAAGAAACTGAATGGTGGAGCAGCGAACGTGAAGGACGTTCATCATTCAATACAAGACCAAATCCTCAAAATTCTCAGCCACATCACATTAACAAGTATAAAGGAAGAGACGAAAAGCTCCAAGTACTTTGCACTATTGTTGATGAAACCAAGGACCTAAGCAAGACGGAACAATTATCAGTTGTAGCAGAGTCCTTCAATGCTTTTCTGGTCATGAAACTCCGGCCACAGTTTTATACAGGGACAGTAGCTGCTACTAGGGTCGCTGCTGTTTCCGTTGGAGCATGCCGTGTCCGCGCGCACCGCACTTGGCTGAAACTACTGTACCGGTTCAAGGCAACCGTTTATCTTTCATCAAACAGCTAATATTTAAGTATCACTCATATTTTGCCTTACATGCAATGTGGTAATTGCATCTGCATGTGAAAATGTTCCTTTTGCTTACCTTTGCAAGGTAACAAAGCTACGATGGAGGCAGTCGTGCCGATGCCGCGATATTGAATGTATGTGTCCTTACAACGCAGTTCCTTATCTCGGGCAGAGGAGCATGAGATTATTTATTTACGAATAGGTAGTTTGTTTGGGCTTGTGACACCGTGAAAGCCTAAGGAACTCGCTAACTCGCAAATTTAAGCCTCGCAGCGAGACTTGAGGCAGCGCCGATCGCGCTAGCTATTTGGAATGAGACCATCTATGCCGCGAGAGTTTGCCACTGCTGCATTACAAAACAGAAAATCTCTTGATTTCCCGTGTTTACAGTTTATAAAAGCTAACTTCATTCTGTTGCAGTCTATTGCAGAACGTCGGCAACATTTCAAAGTGGGAATGACGAAGCTTTTGCAAGGCAACGTCCGTGTGTCACGTGAATACACGCTGACATCTAGCCTAGCCTTACTCCCAAATTTGCAACTGCCGTTTGTTCATTTCCAACGTGTAACCTTGACAAGATAAGTTACGTAGGCATTGTTGTACGAATGAAAGGGGGTCTCACTTTACGTTGAGGAGCTACGCAAAGGCACCCGTGCAGCTGCAACTCTTGCGTTGGTTGCACTTTCACAAATGTCTCTCCTTCTGGGACCAATCTCGCTATCACCTCCACTCCAATTTGGCATGCTTCATATTGACAGCGTGTGTTACTTGGATGGACTATGTTTGCATGGCGTGAGATTGCGTAATGAAGACTGCACTGGGGAGACTTGATTAACTGAGACGAAGCCATGTTTGATGTCACTAATGTAAACAAAAATAAACAAACGTGTTCACGAGCATGACGCTGCTGCACTGCCGATTTATTCAGAATGTGAACCACATAACGTGGGGCAAAATGCCCCAAAACGTGTTAAGCTGAGGAGACACTAATGCCCATTGCATCACAAGCTTCAGTATAATTCATAATGCAAAATAGAAGTGAGGCGTGCAGACAGGACACAGGAGTAGAGAAGTGGACAACACGAACGCCGACTATCAACTGAAGGGAGCACTGAGGCGAAAAATGAAAGAAGATACAAAACTCATCTGCGCCTTGTGTCTTCTTTCATTTTTCGCCTCAGTGCTCCCTTCAATTGATAGTCGGCGTTTGTGTTGTCCACTTCTCTACTCCTGTGTCCTGTCTGCACGCCTCACTTCTATTTTGCATTATGAATCCTTACCAACTAGCTCAGCTTTCTGTCGTTCTTCAGTATAATGGCACATTTGAAAACATATGTTTGTGAACATGACATTGTTGCGCAACAAAATTTACAGTGAACAAGGCAATATTTCAAAATACGTAATATGACGGAAAGTACCTCAAAAATCAGCAAGCTACGAAGCAGTTCTAATGAAGTAGTTTAAAAATAGAAAAATTAACATGATCGACATATCAGTGAATGAAAAGAAGAAAAAGCATTTTTTTTACAATTATCTATCGCATTGAGAAAAAGCAGTGAAAAAGAAATTCCTGCTTGTCTGTATGGCAGAAGCCGTTACGGAAGCAATTCAGCACATCACTTTCTTGCCCCCACCAGCTGGGCATGCTGCGTGCTTACTTGCCCGTGCAAGTTTGTTCTTTTCTCTTGTGAAGAAGTGCAGACGGCACCTGAGAAAAAAAATTCGCAATTTCTGCCATGGTGTCTACATAGTGGCAGCCACAACCTGTATAAAGCAGCAGCTGAAGTGCGGTTATCCAACAGAACTCTCTCCACAATGTTCATGTAGATGTCCGCACAAGCCACTCTAATAACAGTGAGTTCTTCGACGTAGCTCTCCACAATCTGCAGGAGACTGAGCAGTCGGCATGACGGCACCTGCAGGAAACCTCTTGACTTGGCAAGTATTAGGGCGCTTGCTTGCCGAGACGAGCCCTTCAGAGTTTGAACGCAGCGAAGGCAGCTCATGGTCAGGAACTTTTTCATCACATATCCTGCGAGGTGGTCCAGTATGCACTCTTTCGGAGACAGCACTTCGCTTGAAGCAGAGGCACCTTGAACGCTGTCTGGTGACTCCAATAAAATGTCGCCGAAGAGGACTGCCAGGGCATCAACCTAAAACACACATTTCACATCATCATGCTTCAGTATTGCTTTTGAGAGCACGTATACACCAGAGGCATGAGTGGTTAACATGTTACACGTTTGAGCTGACTAGTTGTTTATAACTGATATTTTGAAAGCAAAATACTGTTTTGCTTTCAAATATTGTTTCTTTTATCCCAAAATGGTAAAAGATGGTGTACTACCTGACTGTTAGAAGACTTTTCCTTTTCGAAAAGGCCCTGAAGCTTGAGGAGAAGTTGTGGCCCATCACCATCAACAGAAGCACGTTGGGGTGGTCGCACCAAGTTGTTTACAGATAGCATACGGTAGATGAATAAGAAGTGTTGGACGGTATGCTGCCCTCCATCGCCAGCAACATGCCTCACTATCCCAAAGAAGCGCTGGAAGAAGAAACCAATTTATAGCAAACACATTAGCTTGAAATGTAAATACAGTTACCTCCAAGGGATCTTGTCCGACGTTTACTACGAGCACATAGCGGAAACCAGAACTCAGGAAGCTCTCGACTAGTGCTACTGTACTGCGTAGCATTATTCTAAGCGCTGCACATGTCGGCTTGGTCAGAAAACATGCTCGCCTCTGCACAGGCAACTACTCGATGTACTTCTGCCAATCGTCCAGCCAAGCTATATTCTCCTTCAACGTCTGAAATTAAATAATATTTTCAGCATAAGCAAAAAGGCTTATTAATACAGTAATAATATCGATTACTTACAGCAGTGTGTTCAGCTTCATTGTACTGTATTTTACATGCTCTAGCCTGCGAGAATTAAGGCTGTCAAACAGCTTGTTCATGGGTCTTGTGAAACCTGATATTGCTGTTGAGTAATGTAACTTCTCGCATGCCTCTTGTTTGCTGTAGAACTCCATGGCTGCAGCAGTGCTTTCACTAAACAACTGTAAAATGCACAAAATTTTTAGGCCACTATGCTTCCCTGGTTTCAGGGACACAAACTAACCAAGGTTGTGGGAACATGTTTTGTTTACGACATAAAAATTTGCTGAGATTATTTCTTACGTGTACAGCAAGCCACACACTCATTTTTTGAAATGCATTAGGGGCAATGTGCGCTTTAGTTATCTTGGGCACTCCACAAAGCTCAGCCTGCTCTTCATACCCTAGTAGGGCAGAATAGTGCAATGAAAAACCTCTTGGCCTTAGGGTAGCTGCAACAAAAACAATTAAAAATTTTATGAGAAAAATAATTAATCTACAGCACAAGCAGTGCAAATGCGAGCACTTTAATGCTTACCAGAAACTTCCCAACCTTCTGCAGATTTTTTTTAATGCACTTAAATACATGTGGAGGGTCTATCACCACATAAACAAATTTTGATGGATCACACGGGTGTTGAAACATGTTCTTGGTGTAGTTTATGTCGCCGCTAATACCTGAAGAGAAATTATGCTTGTTGGCCCACTTATTTCCCTATGCAACTCAGAACTGCAAGTATAATGGATATACATTTACCCAGGGACCTCAGAGCTGACTGATTGGATGTAGAATTGTCACACGGGATGGCGTCCACCAAAACATAAGCATTTGTGAGGTGCACAATGCACTGAAGCAGCAATTTTGCTGCTATTGAGCCTAGTGTAGCACCAGATGCACAGAAACTGCCTACTGTCTGGGACCAGCCACCAAGAAAGCGCCAGAACAAAAAACAAGAGCACGTGGTCACCATCCTTTTCGCGGTCTGTTGGTCTCGTGTGCTCAGAAAAATCAACCTTCCCCAAAAGGGACATGTCAGATTCTCTGACATGGACACTTTTCCGCACACTCATCTCTTCAAACATGAGCACACCTGTAAAAATGTTTTGTTTAGTTATGCTGCTTATTCAAAAACAGAACAATTGTAAGTTAATTCCAAATGGTGTCTAACCTCGGCGTTCTCTATCAGGAACTCCTTGCAGTTTTTCTTGCAAGACAGCAAATAAGCTTGCATCAAAGCCGAAATCAGCCTTGGGGCTTCTCAGGTAGCCGTACAGAGTGCGAGGGTCAGGAAGGGGAAGGAAGCCGTTTTCTTGTAGAAAAGTGTAAACAGCTGTCGGCTTTACTTTGAGAAATAAGCAATCATATAGCCACTCTTTTTTGTACCTAGGAAAGGAGTAGAGCATGCATTTTGCATTCATAAGCATGCTGATAGATGTGCAAGTACAATGCAATTCACGTGATTGCCTAGCTTGGCCACCAAATAAATACGTGGATGTGAAACGACGAGCTGCATCACTCATGCACACACCGAGCTTTAAGAATATAAGCATAAAATAAACAACAACAAAAATTCCTAACTGCTGCTGGCCTAAAAAAATGCCACCATGCAAGTACTATTCATCAGTTTTTCACTCCCCGTCATTGTAGATGCGCATGCACAGTGCAAATATACTGAGGTATCTGATGACATTACGGACCGAATGCACCTGCTGTTGTAAGCTGCGTGCACGTACCACAGGATATGGCAAAGGCCACCAACAACCAAAGAAATACATTCAAAGCAGTGTATTGCTAACGTCACAAGCAACAAATATAAGGTTTGTCTCTCGTATAGTCGAATACTAGTACTACTGAGCAACCTACACTATAAAACGGTTACTGGTTTCTTTTACGTTTAGCAGAATGCTGGCATGCGTGCGAACACAATGCAAAAAGAAAATGCAATGCTAAAATAAATGCAAAGCAAATACCACAATTCATATAAACTTATGCGTGATGGCATGCAAATGACTCCTAAATACAGCTTCGTGCTTTAAGTAAACATGCACATTCCTCGGAGAGGTAAGATGGCAAGGTATTGCAAGAAGACGTAGAACATTGCTTTAAAGGAATATGCCCATTCCAGGTAGTATCCTGAGCTGACTAGGCCAATGCACTAGCTACTCTTTTTTGTGAGCTTCAGTCGCATCCGAGTCCTTCAGAAGCATTGAAGGACGCAGAACACAAGATGAGATCATTATGAGTAATGCAGCATTTGCGCGCATCTCACTAGCTTACCTCACAGCTGTTGGAGACTTTTGCGCACGCTTTCGTCAAGCACTGATCAAAAATCTACTTTTCGCGAGCAGACAGCTTCTGAATGTCCTGATCCATTCTTTTTTGTCTGCTTGCTAACACGCTCATCTTCGCAAGCTTTATCTGGCACTGGCAGAGTTGCTGCATCATGCTCCGGAGCTGGCCCTTCACTGCCTGCAACTCTGAAAAGGAGCAGATGTTTTCTGTTTGGCAGGCTGTATCCATGAACACACACATGTCCACTGTCACATCTGCGGAACGATGCAAAATCCAATTTAAGTACCCCTGAGGCATTTGAGCGCAGCAAACACATGGGCATAACGAGCAGCGTGGCCAAGCAAAGGTGTTTAGCTTACCTTTATTGCCAGCCTCGGTTGTATGGGATGTTTTAGTGCTTGAAGAGGGTAGAATTTCTTCTGCAGTCAGACGACGACAAGTGACGTCTTTTTGCTGCTGGCTTAATCCTCGCTGTAGGGGTTGGGGACGGACTTCAGGATGAAAACAAACTTGGAGGATTTATTTTACATTATACATGTATACAGAGAGGTGAGAGTCAAGTAACAGTCGTACAGTCATTACGGGCTGGCAGCAACTCGGACGCTGCGGCCCGCAGCAAGAAGTTCGAGAGAGGTGAATCAGGGAATGCTCTGGTCTCTCTGGAATGCTTCTTTTAAACCCTTCGAGGACTGGAAGTCACGTCATGTTCGGCCAATGGGAGAGTCCGCTCAGATGACACCATTTTCGGCCAATGGTTGGCGCCCGTGTCGCGGTGTCACACCCGGCGGCTCTCTGCGGTCTTGCCTTGCAGACTTGCAATGCGTTCTTCAAAGGCGGAGAAGGGGGACGCTTGGGCTCCATTGTCCGAGGGCCCACCTACTCTTGGCGGTACGGCCCCGCTGTGGTGGCAAATGCCTTCTTCAAAGGCGAAGAAGGGGGACGCTTGGGCCTCATTGTCTGAGGGCCCCTTCTGCTCCTGGCGGCACGGCTCCACCGGCGGCGTACGAACTTGTTTGCACGTGAACTTGTTTGCTCGAGCGCTCCTCTGGAATGTGCTTTCCGCGTTTCTGCGTTTCTCAATTAGTTATGCTGCGATTCGATGTGGTCTGGGGAACTCGAAGTAGGCGCAGGAAACAGCCCCATATCTAACATCGCTGACTGCGATCGGGGCTTCGGCTTGCTCAAGTAAACCGGCAACCGTCCAAAAAGCCTAGGAACGGGGCCAGGCGGCAGACGCTGTGTCCTTACACGGCGTCTCCTTTCAACATGAACTCATCGCTTCGAACAACGTCCATGGTGTCAAAATGTTTTTCACACACTCTGACATGTTGGCAGTTGTAGGTAAAGCCACCAGCTTCCTGTCGCGGTATCGCCAGTTTCCACTTCTTCCGCTCATCGGCGTCACTAAGCAAACAAAACAATACCTTTTCGCTTGTACCTCTGTAGCCAGAGCGACAACGCGGTACATAGCAAGTTTTAGGCATCGTCGTTCGCGTGCGCTATCTCTGTGTCCTTGTACACAATGCTTCTAGCCTTCAGATCAACAAATTGTCTGCTGAAATGAGGGAAACGAACTGCCGATGTCGCCGGATTCCTTGGGCGCCCAGCTCCCCTAACGCAGCGCGCAGCTTTCGTCTAACCCCCACCGTGCTCCCAGCGCCGCTGCACGGTAGCTCCCATAGCATTACGGTGGAGTTTCGTGACCAGAAAGGCATTGAAGAACTCTGGTTATAGTAAGGTACTACGCAAGTGGGGCTGTCTTTGAGCGGCTCCTCGGATTCCGCAATGCTGGGTCGCCCCTGGGCTACGTAAGGGAAACGTTGAATCACTGCGGCGTAGATACTCAGCTGTGCATTGCTCAAACATATGATGGTGCGAGTGTCGTGAGCGCTACCTCAAGGGGCATCCAGACACTGTTCAGGCAGGAAGGGCCGCAGGCAGTGTACGTCGACTGCATGAACCACCACTTCAATCTAGTCATCGTGTATGTCTGCAAGGTAATAAACCCAGTGAGGGATTTTTTCTCTCCTTTAGAATGCCTCTCTGTTTTCCTGAGTGGATCTGCAATTCTCTCTCTATACATAGATGCGCAGTAAAGGTTGTTTTTACCAGTGATAGAGCTGCAGCGTCTCAATGATACACGATGGGCCTGGCAGATAGCGGCTTTGGACAGCATCAATGAAAAGCTTTCCTGCTATCCGTGTATGTCTCGCCGAAGTCATTGCTACAAACAGCAGGCGGGCAATGGAAGCTAGGGGTCTGCTTGAGCAAATGAGCTTCTCGTTTCTCTTCAATTTAAGCCTGTTTACCAAGGTACTCGGCCACCTTAAGGTTCTTTCAGACCTATTGCAAAGTAGAGACTGCGATATTAGTCAAGCATGCCTCATGGCACGCGCATTCATTGACTAGTTCCCCGAAATGAGAAATTTGCAGAACGCATGTGACAGTGTCTGGGCGCAAGCCTGCAGTGTTTCTGAAGGGAAAGGGGTGTCCCCAAAAGAAAACCACAGAATTACGCGCCTTGCGCAGCATTTAGAACAGTATGTATTGAGTGAAGGACGGCCTATTGAAGAAGAGTCTCCAGATTCAAAGGAAACATTCAGAGTCAAAGTTTTTGTACCTGTTTTGGACCACCTGTTTGCAGAGGTGACTAGGTGGTTCACGGAGAATAATGATGTACTCTGCAGGGTTAGCGCCTTCCACCCACAAAGTGAGAATTTTATGGACATCTCCTTACTCGAGCCTTTCGCCAAGCACTATGCATGCGACATCAAAAGTGTTGAAGTTGAATGCAAGCTGATAACGAAACTTTGTCAGTGCATCGAAGCCGAAGCCTTCCACGAACTGCACAAGCTAGGTGTTATCGCCGTGATGATACCGGCATCGTGACGATACCATCATCTTGCGAGTGCACGTTTTTGTGCATTCAAAAATTGAAGACTTATCTTTGCAGCAAGATGACGAATAACTGTCTGAGCAAAATAGCTGTGCTTGCTGTTGAGCAATCTCTTGCCAATAAGATCTTCAGCTTGTTGTCGACATGTTTGATGCTGCGCACAGTTATTGACGTAGACGTCTGCACTAGTATGCCAGTATAATGATCCACCATCATATCTCTGCCGCACTTTTGCAGAAAAATTGTGCGGCACGGGCATAGGACCGATACCTACACCAGTATCAGAACATCCATTTCACCATCAAATAAATCCCGGCAATGTTTTGTCTTCTACTGTCACAGCACAGGCATTGGCATCTGTGGTTGCAATGAAACCTTTCTCTATTCCTGTCATCGCTTTGAAAGAGACTCCATATAGGGTGCTCTCCAAGGCCACGTCGGTGGCCTAGCTTGTGTAGTGAACATTGTATTGTCTGAGAGCTGTTATTTACACTTGTGAAACCTGCTGTAATGTATGACCAAATGTGGCACTGACTGAAATGCCTATTGCGTGCTCTATTTTTGCAGTTATCTCCTCTCTTCTATTTGCTTTTATTATTTTCCAATATACCTTTTTTGTTAGTCTTTTCTCATTTCCAGCCTTAAGAATCACCAGCCGGTACCACAAGTTTTTTTTTTAATCTAGCACATTTTTAATAAAGTTGGAATTGATATGTACTTTGCTTAGAGGTGTTAGTTCTCTCCCCTGTTGTGAAATATACTCTTTTGAAGCTATATTTTTTAAGCTATTTGCTGCTGGGTACCTGCTTTTTTTTATTTATTTAATACTGTTTCTTTATGTGTGTGCTTTACCATGTGTTGAATAAAGGGAAAATCAGACATCCACCTGTTCGTAGAGAGTGCTACAAAGGAAACCCAAACGGGTTCCTAGAAAGAAAAGCCTCATAGTTGAAGAAAAATTCGTCCTGGTCCGGGACTCGAACCCGGGACCACCACCTTTCCGGGGCAGCCGCTCTACCATCTGACCTTTGTAGCACTTACTACGAACAGGTGCATGTCTGATTTTCCCTTTATTCATTCCTTCTCTCCACCTTGCGGGTTTCCGCAGAACTACTACGTCAAATTACCATGTGTTATATAAATTTTCAGGGTGTCTACCAACCGGGAAAACCGGGAATTCTCAGGGAATTTGAACAGTCTGGAAAAACTCAGGGAAAACTCAGGGAATTTGTGCTTCTATCAGGGAAAATTAGCTGTAACTTTATTGAAAGGGAACGAAAGTCGTGTTAATGCTGGCTTTAGTAACAGAGGAATCGCAACGAATCGTCATTGACGCCGTGTCATCGGCACGATGTATTGCCAGAGTAGTTAACAACCGATTTTCTAGACGCCCGATTTTCGGACATGCCCGATAATTTGCATGGTTTTGCGGCACCACCACGTACTCCATATAGTCAATGTATATTACCCTGACTGCAGGTCTGAAATGGCATTAATCAAAGCCGCCACCGCCGCCAGTTTGATTATCTCGCCGCCTCGAACCGGCACTCTCGCAGGCAGATCCGCTGGCAGCCATAACCACCACCGCGGCAACGTTAGGCCTAGCTGCTTCTATGTTCGCTATTAAGCTTCTTGCCGTGCGGTGCCGTGTTTTTCATTGAAAGAATTCGCCGCTATCACCAATGGCACCGACTCCGCCTTTGTAATCCTCGCAATTGGCTTTGAAGCTTGCAGAGCACAGCGCGTTGCGTAATGCCAGTCTCCGAAATTTAGCTTCGCCTCAGTACATTAATGTTAGGCGGTGAAGCATAACAAGCGTGGGAAGGGGGCAATTGTCACGGGACACAGTATGTATTCCTTAATTACACATGCGTGCACCCCGTCTCCTGTCACAGTACAAGCCCTGATATGCCTAATAAGCGTACTGGCAGGCCTTCAGAACTTTTTCAGTGGTGCCTGTGGTAATTTTAGCCATTAAAGGCAGTTAAAGACATGCATTAATTTTTTTCAGACTGCCCGTTTTTTTTTTCAATTTTTTTTTGCGGCCCCTCGGAAGTCCGAAAAATCAAATGTTGACTCTACAACTGACCAAGAGGATGCTTCAGATGATCCATGTGGTGAAAGCGTGGTAGAAGGAGGATGAGAACAGAAAGGACCGACACACTAAGGAATTAACGGGAAAGGAAGGGTGCCGCCGCCTTTTTGAAGGAGCTTGAGCTAAAAAACTAAGTGTTGACTGACGCTGAGACACAGGTGTCCCTCATCCAAACCAAAATAAATTGTTTAAGCAGTGAAACCCAACACTGAGATGTGTACGAGCTGAGAGTATGTCAGGACAGTTGAGGTTGACTTCCCAGCTGCTGAGAGAGAACCTTAGTTGTCACAAAGTTCAGGACCTCATACAGATGAGCTTGCTATCAGTTGATAGAAATAGCTTATATTAAAAAATATTTACTAATGTAAGCTTAAAGAAAAATGGCAGCGTACATGGAATAGCGAAGAAAACAACAAACTACATTGAGTAAAACCTATTCTAGGAGAATGGAGATCATGCAGGCATCAGGAACGTTTTATTGAAGTAATTTTATGCCGCCTGCGCATCGGACACACCCACTTAACACACAACTTTCTACTGAAAAAACAAGACAAACCCTTATGTGAGAAATGTGGCAATGAACTCACTGTAAATCACATTTTATTCATGTGCACACAACTCGAACGGCTAAGGAAAAAACATTTTACTGCATTTTACAATGAACGCATTCCCTTCCATCCCATGCAGTCTGCTTTTAGGAGATAACCCACTAGTAGAAACTTCATCTGTTTTTAGTTTTTTGAAAGACGCAGCGATCCTAAACGCAATATAATATATCACAGAACTACTAATTCTAAAATTTATTACCCGGTTTTTACACGCATCTTATGATGCACCTCACCCATTTTCTCAGTCCTGAGAAGAAGGCTGAGGTCTTCAATCGGTTTGTTGGGCTCCTCAGAGTCCTTGTCTGGACAAGGACCTCGCTAAGGATACCCAACTTTTGAAATAAGTTATACCATGTGTTTGGCGCATGATAGCCTAAGTTGCTTATGCGCCATAAAACCCAATACAATACAATACAAGTATGCATCTCCTTTTCATTCGTATTTGAAAATGCTCGACTCAATTTGGAATGGGCTTTACCATTTCTTTCGCTGTACATTTTACTATCACCTTCCTTCTGTTTTCTTTTAAAATAAAATAGATATTACTCCTTACTATTCAAACTGGATTAAGTCATTTTTTTTGTTTCAGCATGCTTACTAGAGAGTGACAGCATCGGGCAACGTGGTGTCAGCCTGTCTTGACATAAAACACTGTTCTGGCTCATTCAGGGAATTTCGCAATGGTGCTCAGGGAAAACCTGGAAAACTCAGGGAATTTGGAAATGTCAACTTGGTAGACACCCTGATTTTAATTTTCTTAGCAGCACTGCTGTGTAAATATGCTAAATTTTAATTTATATCTTACTGCGATGCTGGAATAGCTTATTCACACTGATGTGTTTAGAAGGCCTTCAGTCCAGTTAAAAATAGTCAAAACATAACGCATAAGTTCCCCGCCTTCCTGCCTCCCCCAAGTCAAAAAATCCTGGCGCCGCCCCTGGCGTAGCACCAGCATTTTCGTGAAATATGGTCATCACTGTATAATGTACACGATGTGCATGTTTTTAAAATGTGTAAAAAAATGCAGGAGATGGTTTAGGAGCCCTTTAAAGATGCAGCCACTTTGAAGATGCAAGTGCAGGCTTGCTTTTTGTGGAAACCGCAGGAGTGCCTTGCAGAACTGATTGTCTATCAGTAACTGATTGTAGTTTTCAGGCTTGTCTGTCCCTTATCCCGGCATCTCTCTAAGCACTTTCTCTTTTGTGTAGCCTTTGTCCCTGGGCACAGCAACAGCAGATGGGGAGCATCCACTAGAGATGTGTGGTTATGGCTGAAATTTGATCAAATACTTTTCTACTAAGTGGTGTCAAACTTGGCAGTAGAAAACAAACATCTATACCTGTCAATCTCTAGACCTCAAAACTGGGGAGACTTGTAATGCAGAGGGAGGAGGGGAGGGATCATAAAAAAATCAGAAAAAATAAAGCGGCGTACAGGACACACCATTTATCTGAACCACCTACTGTATTTATTTGTTTATAAAGTGGTCAAGGTTTTAAGGCAGGTGTACAGTTAGGGGACCCAAGAAAAGGAACTTAAGTATGCATACTAATACAGATGATAGAGAGTAGCCAGAACCAACGGAAATTGCCCAAAGTACTCAGTAATCCAAAGCCCTTGGAATAATCAGTGAAGGTTATGTGCGAATTTCACCTTGAGGTGTTGACTTCACAGCAGCGAGGGTGCTCTTAACTGTTGGGTTTTTCAAATTCTTGGTGTGGGTTATACGCGCAAAAATACAGTACTGTCTCACGTGCTAAGGTTTATTAGTTGCTACAATTTGTGCTGCCATCTAAAATATGGATCACCAGAAATGCGGTGCTGTGGCTGCCATGTTGAAACAGTAAATCAATCTATCAACCTCACATATCAGGCGAAGGGTGACTTCAAGGCTAAGGATTCTGGGAAAAAACTTCGCCTAATATTCGAATAAATATGGTAATTACTTCCACTGAGTACTTATCACCATTTGGCAAACTTTTTCTGTGTGCTACCATCTCAAATAATGATCATTATGATGCCATATGGAGTGGCAGTGAGCGAGTAGCATTGAGCACAATGCTGTAGGTAACAAGCATGGATGGAAGTCATCTCTAAGGTGCATTGAAGCCAACGCCACCATTTACGGAGAAACAGTGTGGAAGGAAGGAAGGAAAAAGTGGAGAAGGAAAGGCAGGGAGGTTAACCGGTTTGCTACCCTACACATGGGAGCGGGGTGGGGGGAAATGAAAGATGGGGAGGAGAGAGAGAGAGCACATAACAGCACACACATCGTCAGTTACAGACCGTCACTCTTGCGCGGTACGTGATATCACTGTCACAGTCGCTTGTCCAAGTCCGTCTCTTTCAAAAACCGTAGTCCCTTCGTCGCCTTCAGCTGCGATGTCTTCTGTCGGCGATATGTGAAAATAGTTGCAACTGACAATAGTCTGTCAAGGTGTGCTAGAACGGACGCCAGGGACTGTCTCTGAACATTATATTCAGGACAGTCACACAGAATGTGTTCTAGCGTCTCCTCGCAAAGACAGGCATTGCAAAGAGCGTTGTCGGCCATTCCAATACGAAATGAGTAAGATTTCGTGAAGGCCACCCCTAGCCATAAGCGATAAAGCGGTGTGGCCTCGCTTCAGCGGAGTCCAGTTGGCATACAGAGATGCATCAAAGAGGGCAGGTCATATTGACAATTGCTCTGGTTGACCTGGCTGCTTGGTGTGCACCACAGAGAGAGCGTGATCTTCTGTACAAGCACTCGAAGTCTGCTGGCTGCGTTGGACCGTGAAAGTGGTATGGCCTCTTCCTATGTGTCTTCAAGAGCTGCCCGAGCGCCATCATCAGCGTCTTCGTTTCCTCTGACGCCGCAATGACTTGGCAGCCACTGAAACGTCACGTGGTGTCCTTTCTCATGTGATG
The DNA here is from genome assembly GCF_038994185.2 of Dermacentor albipictus. Lineage (NCBI taxonomy): Eukaryota > Metazoa > Arthropoda > Arachnida > Ixodida > Ixodidae > Dermacentor > Dermacentor albipictus. The sequence goes on from NC_091821.1 coordinate 171,828,138, forward strand.
TGTGGAGTAGGCATCTAATATGGAATACGAGCTGTTCGAATGGCCCGCGACACAGAGCTGATAGCATAGATTGTAGGGCTGCCTTTGAGTCACTGAAGGTTGACCATTGTCGAGGTGGTTCCCGATTGACAAAACAAAGTGCAGCGCGAAGAGCAGCTAGTTCCGCAGAGGTCGATGTCGTTGGGTGGTCAGTCCTAAAGCTGATGGTAATAGCTCTTGCTGGGGACAACCACAGCACTGGACGAACACTGGATGTTTGTGGAACCATCAGTATAAATATGTACACTGTCCGCGTACCTCTCTTGTAGAAGAAGCTGAGACAGTTGTTTTAGCACAGGCGACGACAGCTCAGACTTTCCTGATTCTTGGTGAAACAATGTGGAGAAATACGGTATTAGGCATGGCCTCCCAAGAACACATAAGCACTGTTGAGGGCATTGTGTAGTGCCAATCTTAGACTACATATTCGACCACCTAACTGCAGTATTACATTTAACAAGGTTTGAGACCAATAAAGTGATGGTAGTACAATGTGCTAAAATGATCTTAACTGTGTAGCTGAAATGGCGGCTTTACAATTGAATTATGACTCCATGGTAACCTCTTGATTTGGTTCAATTACACAAATGTGGCACACCTACTGGCTTCTTTTTGCAGCTTTCTGCAGCTGGCTTTTTTAGTGGCAGTCTTCGTGCACAAGAATTGAAAGTCCGATTTCTGGGAAGTACTCTTCTCAATCATACAACAAAAGAAATTTGTCAAAATCCTTGCACTGTATGGCTAATTTAGGAGAGTTGGGAGGTATGCTGCACACAGCGAGTTAATTTTCACAAATAGTGCTTCTTGAGAAAGGCCACAATTTTTTTCAATTTTGAGTAATTTCTGTACAGTGAGGAGGAGTGGCAGAAATTCAGGAGTCTTCCACACAAATTAGGAGAGTTGGCAGGCATGAACTTCTGACAGGAATAACCACCTATAGCACTACTTCAAAAGTTGTTTGGTGGGGTGTAAATTTTGAAAGTACTGTATTTTCTTTTGAAATATAAAGCAAAACAACAACTGTTTCCTTAAATGCCTGTGAAAAACTTGCCAGTTAAAGGGTTATCAGGAAGGGTAACCTCACTTGGCATACATCACTAGTAAGCCTGTGGGGCATGTCTTGATGGCTGCTGTACAAACCGTATTGGGTGAGCAATATGTTGGCCTGAGATGCAAAACACCCACTTCAGGCTACTGATAAGCACAGCTGAACTTGGTCACACAGGAAGATAGAGTAAACCTTAAAGGGACCTTGAAAAGCTTTTTTAGGCGTTTTACTTTTTAAGGCCACCCTTCTTGTCCTATATCAATTCTCAGCATGTAAAAGAAGTAAGAGCAAAAGGAATTATGATAATGCGCTATTAGATGCAGAAACTTCAAAATTACAAGCAAATTAAGATTTCCTATTAACTAGAATTTTTGCAGTCTAGATGGCACATTTCATTCTCGCATGACGTAGAACTGCGCCGCCAAACAGCAGTAGGGCATTGATGTCAAGTAGTAAACACCAGCTCAGCTTGCTGATGGTGTCATTTCTTTGGTTGCAACCAGATAAAACAGCTTTCGCAAGGCAGAATTTAGCATTTCGTGTGCGTAGTGGATCGATGGATTGTTTCCACGGTTACGTCTTCCACATAGTGATCGGGATAATTAGGCGATAGTTAAAACTGCTGTAAAATGTAATGTCATGGTTTTTTCGCAGTACTTATAATATCATGCAAATGTATATAACACATTATAGGTTACAAGGTCGTTACAGGAATTTTAAGCTTTATCACATTCAAACTGGCAACAATGCAGCGAAGATAACCAGCCGCATTTTCCCTGTGCAGAAACGTCATTTGAAGACAAACTACTGAATAATAAGCATTTCATGACTCCCTCAACGATAAGCTGTGAATATCACAGGAGAGCAGCGAGACATGTATCGCTTTGCCCTGTAAAGCCACCCCAGAAAATTATCGCAGGGTTTGGCTACAAGAAAACACAAATGTATTGCACTGCCAATACTCTCGAGGAGTGTAGCATACAGGAAGATGTGAATGCAGACCAAGCCAAGTACAGAAGCTGAACAGATCACAAAAGAACAGCATGTCGTCCCTGCAATTGAAGCAACAAGTCAAACAAATTTCAGCATGAAAACCTGTAGTGCACATCCTTTGTTAGAAGAAACAGAGATGGAAATGCTGCGCCATCTTGCGCCAAACCATCGAGCTGTGCCAACCTGCGCCAAAACACTAATTTCAAATAAAGTTGCCAAATTTAGCAGGATGTGTGTCTTCAGTACCAACCACACAGCCATAGGCATGCGTTGGCTAACACTGAGCTCTGCAATCCAAGCCTAAGCAATCCGTTTCAGCGTCGGCGTCATTGGAGTGTTGGTGTGTTTATTGACATAATTGTAATTAGGCCTCAAGAAAATGAAAACCGTTTTGTGCTTTACAATGCATTACGAATGTTTTATAAAAGTGTTACACGTTTGGATATATGTAGACCAGCTAAAAATGATTCGAACTGGTGCTCATTTCATGGGGCATTCAGGAAGGAAAGCCACGCTGAATGAATAAGGTGGTACAGTCTGCTCAGCGTGTAGCTCATCAGTTTCAATATACAATTTAGCACTCGATTTTTCGTCCTATTTTTACGTCTGCATTGTTTAATGGGAAAATGCCCCCTGCTTGTGACATTCTAAATATATTTCACACGTGCACCATGTCCAGTTATCGGGATGACTGTGTGGCACACCAACAAATGACCTGCTTGCTTTCATGAAACTTCTTGCTCGCAAATATCCACTGCCAACTGCAATTTTCATTCAATGTGCACTCCGACTACACAGCTTTCTGCCCATCCGCACCACACAAAATCAGACTTCACACTTATTCTGTGGTATTCTGCTATTCTAACTCAGGGTCGCCAAGAATTACCTGAGCGTCTACCTTGGTGGGTGTTCGTCATGGTGGCTTCGGTGAATGTTTCTTGTTCCTTGTGCACGAATATGTTTAATTAGCTCAATTTATACATTTATGTAATAGATGAGATGTCAGTGAAAAAGTTGTGAATGATGTTGAGAAATGACCGATAACAGCATTTACCACAACCTAGGATTCGTGCAGACTTTTTTTCAACATGAAAGAAAACGCTTAAAAGAAAAAAAGAACAAGAAAAAACCGCTGTGGCTGTGACGCTTCTGCACACTAAAGATTGCATAAATCTTTATGCAAACCTTGTCAAATAGGGGCACTGGGAATGAATGGCTGTACTTCTTTTTGAGTTTTTGGCATGCATCTTCGGTACCTCTAAAACAAAATAGTGCAATCTTGTAACGGTTCGCTTTCCGAACCGTTACAAGACTGTGGCCCTTGGTTTGCACGTTCGTAATATATACAATGCACTGATGGCAATGGTTATGTCTGAGACCACTTATATTACTAGTACGGGTACTCGTCACGTGGATTTAAAAAAAGATAGAATAAGTACTGTTCACAGAAAGCCTTCGGTTATTTTTTTCTTGGCCACATTTAGTTGGCACATGCAGTACATAATTTAATGGTGGTTTCAGAAAACCTGTATGGGTTTCCTTCGTAGCTTCATGCTAGTCAGGTGGATGACATTTTTTCCCTGTCATGAATTTCGCTTGCTTTGCGGGGCTTCCACAAACTAATATGCTGTAACCTAATCATGTTCTGCAACTCAAATAGGAATACCTTTTCTTCATATACCTGTATTTTGCTCATATTGACCTTCGCCAAGCTCATCCAAAACGGGTAATTCATGCTGCAAACCTGCTCCAAAGTGCCAAATTTGCTGCTCCCAGAGCTGCTCGACAACCTCCTTGACCACTTCCATCCCTGAAGAAACCGCCAACAACTTAACTGAATGTTTAACAGGAAGGTGAAAGTCCAGGCTCTCCTAAACGACCTGAAGCAACCCAGTGCTTGGCCTCCTGAGGTTCTTCACAGACGAGAAGGACTTCATTCGTGACAAGATGATGAACCACCAAAATGTCCGCTAGATATGTCAGAGTGCGGCTGGCATACCCACAGTTATGCCAAACAGATTTTCCACTTTGGTGGTGCTGCTGGCTGTGGTTAACGCTAAGGGTGATGTCATGGCTACCCACATTTTTTGGAATGGTCTGAGGATGAGTTCCTCACTGCTATATGTGCTGAAAATAGTCATGAAGCCCTAAATGTACAAGGTGGTCCCTGAAAGGAAGTACGCGTTCCAGTAGGACTCAACTTAGGCACACAAGGCAAGGAACACACAATTGTGGCTGCATGACAGCATGCTGTCTTGCTGATCCCCCCACTTGTGGCTTCCCTCCAGTCCCTACTGCAATCCACTTTACTATGTGTGGGGTGTTGTTGAGGCAAAGGTTAACACGAAGCACCACAACACCAAGAACACCCTGAAGCCATCCAGAAAGTAGCTGATGATAAACCTGCACAGAGATGGGTGAGCCTAAAATTTTAGGTCTGTAAGCTTGAGAAGGGCGTGGCAGTTGACTGAGGTTATATTGAATAGTTTAATCGACAAATATTGTTCTAACATTTTACAATGTTAGTTACAAATGCCTTGACATGATTTTTGATCTTTTTTTTTATGTTGAATGTTCATTTTTGCCATAGGAATGTTTCTTATTTACATCGAGAACCCTGTACACTTTTAACCAATGATCGGAGTGGATCAACATCACATTTGTTGCACAATGTGCATGAAATCACAGCATAGTGATGCTATTAATATCGTTGAACAGTGTGCCCCTTTATTCTTCCTCTGTCTCGGTGTCATTGTTGAGGGGCATAGCTTTGTTCGGTAGCCCTTGCCTCCATAAGCCTTAACAGGTGTCTAGGAGTTTCTTCAGCTTGTCATTCTGGACTGCAGGGGCATCTCTAAAGGAGGGCGAGAGGGTGCCCAGCCTCCTAACATTTTTTCCTACCTCTCCCCACCCTCTTCCCACCCCCTTTTTTTAGCACCACGTACTGCCAAATGGAGTGCCCTCTCGCAGCCCAGACGAAAATAGAGTCGTGCCTTGCCCTAACTTAGAAATAATATTTAGCATCAGTTGATGAGGACAGAAGGAAAATGGAAGGACAACACAATGTGTTTCAATGTCTTCCTTCTGTCCTCATTCTCTGGCACTAAAAATGCTTGGCAAGTTAGAGTACCAACATGCCCAAGATACAGCATTGCTTTGCCCTACAGTAGAAAAATTCTGCAACCGCCACTGCCAGATTACTCAGGAATGTTTTTAAAGCTGCGTGCACCAATATCCATTGGCTGAAAGCAGTACCTCGTGTAGTCCTGGGCAGTCCGGTACGGCAAATTAAAGAGGCCTGAAGTACAGCAAGCAGCTGATTGAAGTGCACCAACTGTTGCAGAATAAGAAAGACATGGAGGAATAGGTTGTAACGCATTCATGGGATGCTTATATAATAAGCATTAACTTGGTCTGTGGAATGTTTTGAACTTGTCAGCATGGCATACTGATGCAGCAACTTCAGTTTAGTTTACTGTCTTTTTTTTTCCTTTGGCAGCAACTGGCAAGTGGGAAAGATCAGAAGATGACCTTCTCAAGGAGGCAGTTGAACTTCAGACTTGTGATGTCAAGGCAAAACTGAAGGACATTGACTGGCATGCAGTTGCACGTCATGTACAAAGTCGAAATGCAGTTCAATGTAAGAGGCGATGGTAAGTGAATTGCTGTATACTTGCCCTTTGCCTGGGAGGATAGTTGTGAACTGTGGTTTGCCTTTCATATACTAGACAGACAGTAAATTTATGTGGGTTTATTTGCTGAAAGGTACGTGCCTAAAGTTTGAATCCCTCTATCAGTTTTTTTTTCTTTTCTTTTACGATAGTGAGCGTGAAGTTCACCTCCTCCAGTGCACAACATCTGCAGGCTTGGAGTGACGCCTGTCACCGGCAAAAGACGCCGAGAGCGAGTGGAGCTATACTAATCCAGGTACAACCAAATTAGGAAGTCCCACTAAGCTTCAAACAAGACACTCCCTCATCAGAACAGGAATTGGCCTCTCTGGTGCAGTATTCGGCCGCTCCCTCCCAAATGACTCACTCAATTACCCAATGGCCCTCAGTCCCTAGCAGCTGCGGAGCACCTTACCAAGTTGGCGGTCGGACCTGTAACGCAGCAGAGGGTGCTAAGAATCACTTGGTCTGGACAGGCCACCAATGGAAAGTAGCCCTTGCAACACCTGAACCCTCTCGAGTGAGGCTAGCTTAGCAGGACTCTTTGAGGAACTATCAGACATTGTTTGGGATATCATCTGCCTTAGTGAGTTAGAAGAACTGGTGAGACTTGTACATTGCTGAATAACGGACATGTCCTCTGCTATAGAGGTCTCCCAGGTAAGAAGCAATACGGGGTAGGATTCCTAATCCATAAGCACATAGCGGACAACATTGACAAATTCTGCAGCATTAACCCTTTCAGAGTCAATGTCGTATATTTACGGCGTCATCTGTATGTTTAAAAATCGCGTGAATTTCCTAATTTTTTCTTTCCTGGCATGTATGTGGGAATACAGGGAATTTTTCTCTCGCGCCTCCCTCCCTCGGTTTTCATTGCATTGGTTGTTTTAGAGCTAGTTTTCTCTGGCGCCATTACTACCGCTCATGCATTGGCACGTGGGGGTGGGTGGCGGTTTGGGTTTTGTTCCGCGGGTGGTTTTGGCTTCTTGCACTCGCAAAACGGATGGCTATCTCGTTACTAATCGCTCAAAGGGCGGCCGCGTGTTTCTCGCACGTTTATGGTCACAGGGGTGAGCATAGGAAGGATGCCGCCGTGCATGTGTTTCCTTTTCTTTTTTTTGGGGAGACTCGCAATGTCTAATTGCCTCTAGTGGAATCTCGATGATACGATCACGGCTGATACGAATTTCTGGATGATACGAATTTTTCTGTGGTCCCGACCGAGCCCCATTACTTCGCAACGTGTTAGAGAATGGTTGTTACGAATCAATTTCCGACCCGCGTCGGTTGATACGAAAATTACCGAAGACATTGGAAATTTGAAAGTGTGCTTGGCGAAAGCCAGACGGTGCTGCCGTCTGCGCTCCAATTCATTCGCTTTGGTGTTCGGCGATATCGCCTGTCGCTGCTGCCGCTTTCGTTCTGCTTCCCTGCCTTTGGTACCCGACGATCTAATCAGTCGCTGTTGGCGTTTCTTTTCTGCCTCCCTTGCTTTCGCATCTGGTGACATGTTCATTCGTGGCATGCGCATTCGCTCCTTGTTCTTCTGGCGTTTGGTGTAGGGGGAATCCGGCGTCCGCTGGCGCTTCCCCGAACCGCATGGCGCGCAACACGGGCCTCTCACTCGACTGCAACGAAACGGCTGGCGAAGGAGCGGCGGTGCCACCGCCGACGCACGCGCGCCCGTTCTACCGCTACTGTGTGACGTCACGGTTGCTATGCGCAGCTGCGCCCCTGACCGGCGCGCCGGTTGCTAAGGAGGGGAGGAGGTTGCGCCGCTGCGCGGAGGAGAGACCACAGTTGGCACGATTCCAGCACACGGATGGACGCGACCGCGAGCATGAGCCCCACCGATGGCAGTGAAAGAGAACAGCGCGCAGTTACGCGATTTGTCCCTCCCTCTTTTGTTGCGGAGGCGCGGATCCGGCGCCGGACAGCGCGGAGGCCGCGACTGGGCGCGAAGAGTTTGAAGCGGTGGCACTTGTGTTGCTTTTGTGCTTTTCTTCATTTTCCGCGTGCCATTGGACGGAGTGGCTGCTGTGCTTCGGGCCGCGTTCTTTGTGTTAGACGTGGGCGACGGCGAAGGACCCACCACCGGCGGCTGAAACGCTGCATGCGCGCTAAGTTCTGAGGCGTGCGCGAACGAAATCAGCGACGACACGTGCGCGCGTTTTTATGGATATGAACAAAGCCTGCTAATTGACCTGACAAAGAATAAGAGGCAGAGGACATTAGAGAATTTTCTACAAGAAATAAATCCTTTTTACGTACGTGTGTCTGAGTGAGTTCACCACTGACTCTTTGATTTAGCTAGTTTTAATTGTTTCGATGATACGAATTTCGGCTGATACGAATATTTTTCGTGACCCCGTGAGATTCGTATCATCGAGATTCCACTGTATTGGCGATAAGATGAAGATTAGCAGAAGTTTGTCACATGTTTTGTTTTTTTGACAGGCACACAACCACATAGTTTTCTTGGGTGCACTCACCTATGCAGTTCGATTAGGCTATGGACGTAAATATTAGTGTAAGAGCAGGAACATTTGAGACTTGCGAAATATTCTTGTGTGCGCATATTCTAAGCCTTGAACAAAGCATCAAATTTTTCATTCTTATAAGTTTATTTCCTTTTTTTTATTGTTGTTATTCATGAATAAAGAGTACATACATACCAATGCAAAATATTTTTTTCTCACTTTACGGTCACCCTAGAAAAAATATGTTAATTTTTTTTTTTTTTGAAATAGGTCCCTCAGAAAAATTGGAATCTGCAATAAAAAAAAATCAACCCTGAAAGGGTTAATGAGAGCGCAGCTGTAGTCGTAATCAAACATTATAAGTATACCAACCGGGAAAACCGGGAATTCTCACAGAGTTTGAATAGTCTGGAAATACTCAGGGAAAACTCGGGAAATTTGTGCTGCTATCAGGGAAAATTAGCTGTAACTTTAATGAAAGGGAACGAAAGTCGTGTTAATGCTGGCTTCAGTAACAGAGGAGTCGCAACGAATCGTCAGTGACGCCGTTTCATCAGCACGATGTATTGCCAGAGTAGTTAACGACCGATTTTCCAGACACCCGATTTTTCGGACATGCCCGATAATTCGCACGGCTTTGCGGCACCACCACATACTCCATATAATCAATGTAGATTGCCCTGACTGCAGGTCTGAAATGGCATTAATCAAAGCTATGACCGGCTTTAGTAATAAAGCCGGTCGTGATCAAAGCCATAGAGTTTCCTACAAAAATTACTAGAGGGAACTTAGGCGCTGCAATCGTTGTACTACCATGGGAATGATTGGAAGTACATGAATTTGTCTGATCTTCGTGCTTGTGGATTCAGACGTTTTTGTGGCTCTGTATATTACGCTATATAAATCTTATTGTCATATATTTCTGCACAATCTGTATTCTTCGAAGTGCAGAAAACGCCGGGAACGCGTACAATTGCTATTAATTGCAACGATTGGGCTTGTCCAGGTGGCCAAATCGAAACGCGCCAAGCGTCTCAAGGCACTGACATGCCCGCGATAAATTCATAAGGGCGTTTCATTCGCTTGTCGATACATGTGTTTGTGGCTTAATGATTTCAATATCAGGCTTCTGTGCTAGAGTCCCTGTGTTCGAACTCCGCCGTCGGGCAATTTTAATGATGTTTATCTATTTATTGCGCAATATACTGTTGAAAATGACGAGTTTACAAAGTCACAAAGCCGTTTGAAGCCGAAAGAACGAAGTTTAGGCAAATCCATGTACTTCCCATGATTCCCATGCTGGGACTACCGCTCCCATTGCAACTCCCATAGACACTAGCGCCAGAATTCCCTCTAGTAATTTTTGTAGGAAACTCTATGATCAAAGCACGGAGGAAGGAAACTAAGGAGAGGCCCTGACGTCACTCTTTGTGAAGCAAAAGTGAAGCCGGAAGTTGGCATTGCTCATGGCGATGCTCCGCCTTTTGTGCCACCCTCCTCTCTTGTTTACATCTTTCGCGAAACCACGCCGCGCTGCGCGTGGTATCGCGCGCGGAGCGCGCGCGCTCGTGCAACAACCGGCAGAGCACGGTGCAGGTAACACAGCGCAACAAGACACGGTGACTAACGCAAACCCGCCCACACAGCGCCTTTGCCACGGCACGAAACCTACCAGAGCAACACGTGTGAGCGCTCAAAATCAGAACAACGCCGCCATTGTGGCCCAAAAGTCGTGGCCATATAAAAAAATAAAAATAAAAAAGCAGCAAAAAATTGAGAACCTACTACGTCATTTCCGCCACACTTTTCTCCTAGCGCGCTGAGGGGTTAGGGCCTCTCCTTAGTTTCCTTCCTCCGTGGATCAAAGCCACCACTGCCGCCATTTTGATTATCTCGCCGCCTCGATCCGGCACTCTCGCACGCATATCCGCCGGCAGCCGTAGCCACTACCGCAACAACGTTAGGCATAGCTGTTTCTACGTTCGCTATTCAGCTTCTTGCCGTGCGGTGTCGTGTTTTTCATTGAAAGAATTCGCCGCTGTCAGCAATGGCACCGACTCCGCCTTTGTAATCCTCGCGATTGGCTTCGAAGCTCGCAGAGCACAGTGCGTTGAGTAAAATGCCAGTCTCCGAAAGTTAGCTTCGCCTCAGTACAACATTGTTAGGCGGTGAAGCATAACAAGCGTGGGAAGGGGCAATTTTCACGGGGCACAGTATGTATTCCTTAATTATGCACGCGTGCACCTCCGTCTCCTGTCACAGTACGAGCACCGATATGCCCAATAAGTGTACTGGCAGGCCTTAAGAGCTTTTTCGGACGTGCCTGTGGCAATTTTAGCCATTAAGGGCAGTTAAAGACATGCATTCATTTTTTTTCGGACTGCCCAATTTTTCGGATGTTTTTGCGGCCCCGAGGGAGTCCGAAACATCGGACGTTGACTTAAAACTTACCAAGAGGATGCTTCAAATGATCCATGGGGTGAATGCATGGCAGAAGGAGGATGAGAACAGAAAGGACTGACGCACTGAGGAATTAACGGGAAAGGAAGTGTGCCGCCTCCTCTTTGAAGGAGCTTGAGCTCAAAAAACAAAGTGTTGGCTGACGCCGAGATGCAGATGTCCCTCATTCAGACCAAAATAAACTCTGTAAAGCAGTGAAACCCAACACTGAAATGTTGTGTACGGGCTGAGAGTATGTCAGGACAGTTGAGGTTGACTTTCCAGCTGCTGAGAGAGAATCTTAGTTCTAACAACATTCAGGCCTCATACCGATGAGCTTATTATCAGTCGATAGAAGTAGCTCATATTCAAAAATATTTACTTATGTATGCATCTCCTTTTCATGCATATTCGAAAATGTTTGACTAAATTTGGAATGGGTTTTACAATTTCTTTCGCTGTGCCCTCTGTTTTCTTTTTAAATAAAATAGATATTACTCCTTAGTATTCAAACTGGATTAAGATTTTTTTTTTTTCACCATGCTTACTAGAGAGTGACAGCATCGAGCAACATGGTGTCAGCCTATCTTGACATAAAACAAAGTTCTGGATCGTTCAGGGAATTTTGCAAAGGTGCTCAGGAAAAACCTGGAAAACTCGGGGAATTTGGAAATGTAAACTTGGTAGACACCCTGTATAAACAATATTCTAATTGACATCAAGAGAAAAAATGGAACTGGGCAGGTCATGTAATGCGCCAGTTAGGTAACCGTTGGACCATTAAGGTTAGGAAATTCACGGGGGAGATCACAGGGAGTGGCCTTCGTCCTGCACCTGGCTCCTAGATCCCAACTTTTGTAAGACCACACACACAAAAAAAATGTATGCAGATTTATTGACATCGATACTAGCCATACGGATGTTAGTGCATTTTAGCCAGCACGTAATTTGTAATTAAATTTTTTATATTACACTCGAACAGCATAGCAGTCGAGCAACACTGGCATGCTTGCGAGCCGTGATGTCGTAGGCTGCATGCTTGCTGAGCGAGCATGTATATATTCTAGGGAAGAATCTGTGTTTCATCTGTGCGTGCATGTGGGAAACTTTTATCTTTGTTCAGCTTGCCATTTGCATTGTTCAACTTGCAGCAGCTAAAACAATGCCACTGCGGCGCTTATGTAGCACTGTTGGGTGCCAAAGCGAACAGAGCAAGGAGTGCTCCGTATCATACTTCAGGTTACTCAAGGAGCCCATCAAGAGTAAGGCGTAAGCCTTGGGAGATGAATGTGGGCAGGAAGGACTGGCGCCCATCTCTTACTTCCTTGAACACTTCACGCTAGACAGCTACAACAATTTGTACCTGCTTGCCAAGTTTGGAATACCCGTGAAGAAGCTGAGCCTGCAGCCTGACGCGATGCCGACTGTGTTCGCACACAACCTGTCCGGATGGCAGTGCCCCGGCCAAATGTTAGCCTTGCTTTTTTTTTTTCCGATATCAGATGCAATAAAGCACGTACAAGTAATCGTTCAGCCAAACCGCACATTGTGCAAAATCCTTGCTCCATGGACACATCTGCGCACGCATTTGTTTACATATGCCGCGTGCAACTACAGAGGAAAAAAAAGAAAATTGGTGGGAATGCACAGCAGCTTAACAAAATCATAGTTTGTTCAGTATGGATCCGAGAGAAATGCACACCAGCGAACAATCTATGCACGTAACAATTTGCATTGTGCAAAGTAGCACCAGACTCCATCTTCTGTGAATGGCTGACTAAGCAGTGTTGCACGGTTGAAAAAACAGTGCAGAAAGGCATCAGCAGCATTTTGCGCAGCAATAATTTCACCATCCTATGTTGACCATGTTTACTAGGCTGTCTCTGTCCATGGCCTCCAAGATGTGCACGCGCCGGCTTTGCCCTTGGCTGGCGCGCGCTGTTAGGAATGGCCGTACGGGGTAACAACGTGCCAGCTATTTCAGCCCGCTGCACGTGTTCCAATCCAACCGGACGAGGCGCACTTCAGAGAACTGCGAATAACCGGCAGCCACGTGGCGCGGGGTCAGCTCAGGAAGGTGCTACCCAGCGGGCCACCCGGGACGGAGCAGAGTTCTACGAAGCCCCTCTGACGTCGGCTCCGGACCTTTAGACCTGTGTGTGTGTGTGCGGCACTGAAACCTGTGCAACACGTGTATGTGAGCTCGCCTCCTCCAAAAGGGCGGGTCATCTTCAATGACGTCGAACTATGGCGTCGAGCTGAGAGGATACAAGCGGCGATTGTCGGCTGCTAGTGCGTGCTCGTTGTGTGCTCGTTGTCATGCACGAAATGTACTAGTGAGCTGCGTGCTCGTTGTCATGCTCGAAATGTACTCGTGAGCTGTGTGCTCGTAAGCTGTTTGCTGTATGTTAGTCTTGCGGGCTCCATACAGCTACGACTGACAAATCTGACAACTTAATGGCAGCGGTGAGATCGGCCTACGGCTCCTAGATCGGCCTACGGCTCTTAAATCGCCCTGCGGCTCATAAATCGGCCTACGACTCGGAGACAGCAATGGCAGCTGACGGACGTTGGCACATGGTGACCGACCGGTATCCTGATCAAGTTGGAGGCAACGTGAGATTGACCACATCTTGCAACTAGCTGGGTACGGCGGAGAAGGACTGGTGATATGGTGCTGCTTCAGTGGGTAAGCGTTTGGTTTTGGCTGTAAGATTTACCAGGCTTCAATTTCTCTGTGTTTTTGGATTTGATTTGCTGGGGATCTTTTACTTCTATTTCGATTTCCGTGGGTATCGCAACAAGTATTGTGTGACAGCAGAGCCAATGCTTAAAGTAGCGACCATGTTCCTAATGTGTTTGACGAGAGCTGACCTGTTGTGGTTGTGTGAAGAGATCGAGGTAGACGTAGAGGAGGACTTGATGGAATCAGAAATTCGTAAGACAATTCTCGAAAGTGAGAATGATTTGAAATTCATAGAACAAATGGGCAAACGAATTCTAAGTAAGAAAAGGGAACAGGAAGCAATTAGGCAAGAACAGGATGAATTTAGGCAAAAACAGGAAGAAGCTAGGCAGAAACTGAAAGGGGTATCGCAGGAACAAGGCCTAACAGAAGTAACGAGGCAGTACGTTGCTGCATTGAACAATGAGATTCAAGGTTTTGAGCAGTTAATCGAGCGAAGTCAACAGCGGCTTGAGAAATCTGTAGGCTGGATGCAGCGAAAGTGGGAGGAAGTAGACAGCAGATTTCAGTCGAAAGCCGACAGAAGTAGTAGTACCTGTGAGAGTAGCAGCACGTTCACAGGTGAACCTGAAGTGCTAGCAGCTAACGATGCCTTAGTATCAACAGAGGCCGTTAAAGGCCAGAGTGAGAGTGACGAGGTGCTGTGCCAACAGAGGACTGTAGAGGCAGCTAGGCCAGCTGCGAACAAATTGGCACAGTTACCGCGCGCGTGCGTCGCATCTCATGGTAGCGAGGTCGTTAGCGAGGTACAGAAACTGCGGACTTGACAGACACGAGCACCCATGTCGAGTCAGATCTGCGTGCCGAAGTAAAGTGCGAGCTGAGCGATGCAGTTGAGGGCAGCTCTCAGGATTGCGAGCTGCCTAGCTCAAGAGAGAACAACTGCATTGTTCAGGGATCGGTGCGGCTCTCCGCCAGTCTAGATAGCCAAGAGAGGCGTGATCTAGTTAATCACTCAGACTGTGCGGGTAAGAGACCGATCCGGGCCGAGGAGATGTGTAACGGCCAGCACGAGGCATGAGAGAGCGACATGAAAGAGAATTCACAGAAAAAAACGCCGCAGAAAGAAGCGCACTAAAGATAGGAATGCGGTGACTAATGTAGTGCTGCCAAAGACGGCGAGAGACCCAAAAGGGCAGTCCGCGAGGAAAAGAAAGGTGCGATCGTCACTGACGATGTTGGCACATCATAAATGTTCGAGCCACAGGTCAAAAAGAGACTGAGAAGCATGTTCTGCACGGACGCGGACAAAGGGCACGGGGCAGTTAAATTCCTCGTCGTTCCGTCGTTCTTTTCGAAGCTCAGCGTGTAGTACAAAAAAGCGCAAGGTGGCAAGACGAGACCAGGTGGGGAGTAGTGACGCGGTCAATCGAGTTCGTGTTGAAAGCAGGGCACCAGGACGCAAATTGGCAGGAGACTATAACGTCTTGGGGGAGCTGATAGTGAGTCAGCCCTTCTGTTGTTCCTCGGGAGCCAGAGTAGCTTTTGAACCGCGACCACCTCGAGTACGGGTCAAAAGTGAGTCAGTCGAAAACGTTTGGAACGGGAGGCAAAGAGAGCTTCCGTAGAAGTGAGATGTTGTTTTGTTTTATTTCTGAACATTTGGAAATTTTCGCGATTTGAGACTAGAGTTTCTTTCAGTATGTAAGGTAGGAACTTTGTGTTTTTATTTGAGAAGCTCAGAGGTTTGAAAGATGCGTTTTATGTAAACCTGTAGTCTCGCGAGATGTTCATTAATGAGTAAATAGGTTTTATTTTTTTTTTTGTGCGTAAGTAACCTGAGTGTCAAGGTTATTGTTGAGAGGCCTATGGTAACGCGTGTGTGTTTTAGTTAACCTTTTTTATGTGTTTTTTTTATTTTCTAAGGTTAAGCGCGTAGATTTTCAGTTAGTGCATCATTTGCACTGAGAAGCGTTCTTAGTTCCATTAGCGCGTGTCCTGTGTGGACAGAAGGAAGCAGATTTATGATGGTTGCTCGTGTGTGTTGAGGGCAGCCGCATTCTGACTTCTCTAGTGAGCGTGCGTGGAACGAGTTATTAGCAGACACATTTGTTCGAAGGTTCCTCTGTGTTGAGTAAGTTACGCTAGTTGGGTTGTTCGTTTAAGGAATCTCTCCTGTAGGGGCTAAAGGAACAAATGTGAGTCAGCGTGATAAAAACTTTGTATGATGCAAGCACGTGTTCGGAATAGGGACCACAAAGCTACAAAGACCACAAAGCGCTATTGTATTTACCTACCTATGGCGTTGGCCAGACTGTTCAGTGGCAACAGTACATGAGATAAGTACGCCACTGCGATAGGGTAAGAACAGGCTGTTCGTGAAGTTAGGCTGCTTAAGATATGTTCGGGTATTGGTAGTTGAGAAGCCTTCGGTTTAGTTCTACGTAAACCTTTGCTCTTATGCAGTGCGACGGTCAGGTTTGGTCAAACTCAGGGGGAACGTGAACGCTCGCTTTGGCGGCACAAAATTTCTGGGCAAAATTTGGGATTCCCAGTTGAGTGGCTTGCATTGAAATTGTGATAGGAGGCCTGGTGGATTAACAGCTGATTCCGGGCGTTTGAACGCTGAGCGGTATTGTGTTGCCGGGTCGACACTTCTGTGCCAGTTGTTGTGAGATGGTTGAAGGCATTCCAAGTACGCAGGGGTTGCAGAGAGCAAAGCCATCGTCTTGCTCGCCAGCCATTCTCTTCCTGCCCAGCGATTGCCAGCACTGGCCAGGCGAGATTTTCCGGGCCATGGAGGAGCTGTTAGGAATGGCCGTACGGGGTGACAACGTGCCAGCTATTTCAGCCCGCTGCATGTGTTCCAATCCAATCGGACGGGGCGCACTTCAGAGACCTGCGAATGACCGGCAGCCACGTGGCGCGGGGTCAGCTCAGAAATGTGCTACCCGGCGGGCCACCCGGGACGGAGCAGAGTTCTACGAAGCCCCTCTGACGTCGGCTCCGGACCTTTAGACCTGTGTGTGTGTGTGCGGCACTGAAACCTGTGCAACACGTGTATGTGAGCTCGCCTCCTCCAAAAGGGCGGGTCATCTTCAATGGCGTCGAACTATGGCGTCGAGCTGAGAGGATACAAGCAGCGATTGTCGGCTGCTAGTGCATGCTCGTTGTGTGCTCGTTGTCATGCATGAAATGTACTAGTGAGCTGCGTGCTCGTTGTCATGCTCGAAATGTACTCGTGAGCTGTGTGCTCGTAAGCTGTTTGCTGTATGTTAGTCTTGCGGGCTCCATATGGGAGTCACGCTAGACTGTCGATGTATGTCTTGTCTAAGATGTAAATAATGTAAATAAATCCTGCTCTCCTAAGTCCTGACGAAGAGTCAAGCTCCTTCCTACAGCTACGCCTGACAAATCTGACAGCGCATATCTCCGAGGCCATGTTTCATCAATGAGCTGGAGGCGATGAAGTCGAAATCAAAATCCGTAGCACCATCGCTGCTTCTGCTGCTCAGATTTGTTGCTTGTTTGATCATGCGAAGTTGGCATTGTAGAAGATATGGCAGGTGATATCTGGAGCGAATATGGCAACAAATGGCAGCTGTGCTCTACCTTCGCGTGGTGCGGTGGTGGATTTTGTAGCAGGCGATGGCTCGTTTGCATGAAGCGGATGACGCCGCACATGGTGTTTCAAAATGGCAGTGGGCGCCGGAGGTCGGGGCTTAGAGCCAGTGAGTTCTTGCTCATATTTTGGACAGTAATGTGTTTTTACCGCCCACTTATTACACATGTATAGCCAAAATAGACGCTCTACTAGAATTTCTTGTGGAAAACCGCAAAATGTTGGGTGACCGTGTCATGCCCCCTTTAACATTCACTGCAGTTCAAAGTGCATTGCAACGGATATATGACGAACCTTTAACCCATTATGACCCATAATAAAACTTCCAGGGCGATTTTCATCAAATTTTGTAAATAGTGGAAGAATAGCTCAAATATCATGTCTTCAAAGAATTATTGAGAAATATTTATTGGTTCTCAAGTTATAATGACGTTCTACATCTAGTATACTAGGCACATGGAGTTTCAGTGGCCAAGGCACTTGTCATTGGGCTTCCATCTCTGTGTATTTTTTTCGAGGCAGAAAGTAGCCGTACACTTCTACATCTCCAGGATGCTTGGGTACGACAAAATCGGCATTGAAGCTGCTTTTTAACTTTTTGGGGTAATGACCGTGACTATCTACCATCAGCATCCAAACGCATATATTGACAACCAGCAAGCACGGCAAGGGCAACGCCAACATTGCGAGTGCGGCGAAGGTGTCCTCAATAATGCTATTGCAATGAAACCATTTTGATAGAAAGTTGTTGCAGGCTTTGCTAACCTACATTAACCGCAGATGTCGTTCACAGCAAAAGCACTGGTGTTGTCATCGTCACCTTCCTCCTTATCCGTATCTTCAGCTGGTTCTGGCGGCACAATCATGATATCAGTGTCTTCTATGTTTCTGCACTCTCAACTGCATCTAGAGCATCGTGCATGCAATGAAATGGCTTCCTTCCAAAGAAAATCTTTGCATCCATGCTGAAACAGTACAAAGAAAAGGCTCCAATTCGTAACCGTTAAAAATAAGGTTAAAAAAATTATGCACATTCAATGCATATGCTGGAATAGAAGCTTTCGTGAAACGGCCAATTAACTGCTACCACCCGGTGTGCTATATCATGTACACCAAATTTTTAATGCTTGTACCATTCTTTGGAAGGAACTCGTAGGTTCGACGGTTTGTTTCTAACATGCTCAACATATGTACTAAACACCGTAAAAAGCACAACACAGATATATAAAGCAGGCAAACAAAATTAAATAAAAAGCTAGTACACATCCCAATTAGTTGCTAGTCCGCAGGTTTGCTGGATTGGGCGCAATGGCTTTAGATATGGATGAAACAGTACATTCTACACTCTGTTAGTGTGTGTGTGCGTGCGGTGTCTGGGTACAAGAAATGGAAATAGCCAAAAGGAAACATTTGGCTGTTCAAGAGGTAGGGATGCAAAACTAAGTGTACTAGTTCTAGTACAGTGGGCGTTAATGAGTTGAGGACGCACTGGCTTCGAGGCAAGAGTACTGGCAACTCCACTACCGTAGCGTAAGCACAAGTAACGCATTGGAAACTCTACAGTCATGTGCTAGACGCCCTAGCTTTCCTCCATGTGCTTGAAGGTAGCACACTTGAATGCACACATTCAGGCAAGAGTGCTTGAAACAACAGTTGTAGTACAGCACTCATGTTTGTTCACTCTGTGTTGTGTCCTTGTGTTTAAGTGCACTGCCATATTCAATCAGGTTAGTTAAGTTCTGGCTATAGTGATATGAAATGAACCACTCTTCACTTCTTACGGTGCACACTCAAGAAGGGGGAAGTAGCAACGCAGCACAAAAAGTGAGAACCTGCTATACTAAAATCACCAGTAAGAGCCACTTGCAAAGGCTAGCTGCTCATATCAGCTCATCTCAGTGAGATGAAATGCTGCTCATATGCAAAAATCTGTATGGTTTGCAGCATTTCATCAATATTTCATGTCAGTGCTGAATCGTTTCCTCTATATTCGAAGTGAACGACAAGTGGTGGTTGTATAAACTGCAAATGTAAACATGCACCGTTCTGGTAAATCGCTATTCACACGACCCGAAGAGTTTGGCACCATCTGTCGCACAAGCAAACATTTGTAATGCATGGCCTCTGAAATCTGACAGCACACTTGGCTTGCCACATGTTTTGATTGAGTGGTTGTGACTATGCTAAAAATACACATTAGGCTAATGCATAGATTCTAGATAAGACCGTAGGAATTATGTATACATGATTGTTCCATGCTGTTTTGTACCCTCATTCAACTTTAGGACCTTGAGACAGCAGGGACTTCAGGCTGTGAATAGGAAGCGGAAGTGGAACAGATTTGACTCTATTCACCTGATCTGCATGTAAGTCAGTTTTATTTCAGCTACAGTTTGTCTTCTTTTCTTTTTCCAGAAGTTTTCTGTCCAAGTGGAACTGTGTGTAGCAATAGCATCAAATGCAAGTTGTGAGTAGCCTTTTTAAAGGAAAGTTCAAGGGACTTAATAATTTCACCTTATCAAAGGTTGAGCATGAACGTCTTCAGTTTAGCTGGTTTGAACGTGCATAGCAGTTGGGCTGCTTTCTCAAGCACTACATCACAGTAAAAAGAGCTAAAAATTGATTAATGTATATTAGTGTCCAGTTATGGTGTGTTATAGACAAGTGGCATATTAATACCAATTACAGGCTTTAAGTGAAGTACTATAGCGCCAAACAGACGACACAGGAAGAAGAGACGCGGACGAGCGCCCGGACGAGACACGGAAGCGCTCGTCCGTGTCTCTTCTTCCTGTGTCGTCTGTTTGGCGCTATAGTACTTCAGTAATGCACCAACTAGCCCAACAAAAAGTTTTACAGGCTTTAAGTTATGAGATCAAGATGTTTAGAGCAAATTTTCAGTAAGCTTCATTTTTTGAAAATGGGTTATTTCTGCCAAGTGGAACAAACTGAGGAAGAGTAGGGGTCATATTTATAACAGTTTCATTTATTTTCAGTTCCTTTATTATTGTATATTGCAGTGAGTGGGTGATTTGGTACTGACAAGGTGCTGCAGCATGTGAGCCAATGATGAAGGGTGGAATTGATTGAATATGAATGCCCCTGCTAAAACAGCTAAATATTGGTGATTTCTGCTATCTTGTAGAAGACAAACTGTATGTTAAACTAAAATGAAGTCTTTATAATGTAACAGTGTAAAGACTCATTGGTTACCATGTTGAGCATGAATGTGTTTAAAATTCCACCAGAAATTTTCCTCCAAATGGAAATTTGGTCACCAGTAACATCAACAGAATGTTCACAATTAATTAGTGTAGCCATGAGAACTGGACAAGGATAACTAAAGCAACACCACGGCAATGACAGCTTCACGCCTGCAATGTTTATAGTTTGGTGTTTCTATTCTTTATCCCAAAAGTCCTTCCTCTGGACTGAGGAATGCATAATAATCTCTCAACACACAGAATTATGATTTAATTAGTTTGTCCCCACCCCACCCTCCGTTCCCATCTCTGCACACCAGCATGCAGCACATGCCAACCCTTTGGTTACTGCACGAGGTACTGCGTACCAACAGAAACATCTTGGCATAAAGTGTCAAGCGCACAAAAGTGATTTACTTTTTTATGTACCTATGTTGCAAATCCCTCACGATGTGCTATGGCCTTCAATATACCAATAGCTACATTAACCTTACAACCCTCTATCACCTGACTGTGGTGCATCAAAGCACTTGTTTTGCATTTTTATTGTGGATAAGGTAGAAATGGACATCATGTAGAGGTAGACCAGCCTGAATGGAAACTATGCTGTGCTAGTGATGGTGCATCTGAGTCACGAACTGAACGTGAATGTGCCTCGTGTACTGTCAGAGTTGTGTTTGGGGTTGTAGGCAGGACCTGGGCTCTTCGTTGGGAACTAGGGGTACAAGGATTTATTTACAAATTTGCATTAGAACAACAGACATATTCGACAGTCGAGCATGACTCCCAAATGGAGCACGCAAGATGAAACATACAGCACACAGCTCCAAGCACACTGCTTGTTGAGCACAAGCATACCACTCACGAGCACACTCTAGCAGCCGACAAACTGCTGCTTAAAAAGCCTCTGTCCTCCCTAGATCCCTAGGGGAGGGAAAACTCCTGTCCAGCCTTAGTCCAATCGGATTGTCCACAGTCGTTGGGGCGTAGTCGACCCGCCTTTTGAGGAGGAGGGCTCGCACACTCACACACGCACTTTGGTTTCCCAGGACCCGAATTGAGCTGGTCCTCGTAGCCAGGTGGTCACGCTTGCCCGAGCCGGCGCCTCTTAATTCCAGAGCTGGCTTTCTCCGGCAGTCGCCACGAGTGTCAGCAGACTGTGACGACTCCTGGGGCTGGAGGAAAAACATACCGCTAAGCACCCTTTTGTTAGAGAAGCTCTTCTTGCTGCAAAGAGACCACGAAGCCACGGCAAATCAACCAACAATACACAGGCCGCCAAACGTGGTCATCACCAACACCATGTGCTTACAAATCTAGCTTGCGCATTGTTGCTACATGAGTCTTTCCCTCAAACACACTCACTAGGTAACAGAAAGAATATGTAATATGCTTATTACATAGTCAATAGAGTTCAAGTCAACAGTGGATTAAATTAACCACAGATTAAATGCTTCATTCAAGCTGCCCCTACATCTACAAGAGAAGTGTCCTAGCCTGGCTCTGTACCTTACCATTTCAGATCCATTTGAGAGCTCTCGCCAGCTGTTGTCGCAGAAGACAAGGTACATGACAATTCACATTACTGCTCATTTTTATGGACACAAGAGAAATAGCAGATTTTTCATACAGTCGACTTCTGTTAATTTGATTCTTACGAGATCAATGAAATTGGTGGAATTATGTGCACCCGTACTTTGAGTTCAAAGTAGAAAACTAATATAGAAATTACATTAGATCTTCTAAATAGAGCAGAAATCTAATGACCACCCCATATTTTAGCAGGAAAGATGCAGTATACCTCTGATTCTTGCAATCAGAAAAAGGTGAAATCAGGAAACTTTAACAGAATAAAAATTTATTTACACTTATTGTCTATCATCATCACTTTCATATACCACTTAATCACTGGGTATGGACCAAAACATGTCATCCTCGATTGTGCCTTTGATATTTTGCATTTATCAAACGACCTTGCAGCAATGACAAATGGAATGGCCCATATTTAGACTGAACACTTTGCTAGCTCAATATGTGATGCATGCAATTCTCCAAAAGGCCAAAGACATGCATTGCTACTTGTCGCTGCTAGCTTACTATGTAAAATATTGTATCTTTTGAATAAACTTTCATAATCAAACTTAAAGTCATGCTACTAACCAGAGTCATGCTACGCAAGAACTTGTTCTGCACCACCTTACAATGTCGATGACGTCAGATTCCTTGTGCTGTATCGGCCAACTCTGACAGTAGGCTGTTGCGAATGGTTGTGAACGCCATGAATGTGGCTTTGTATATGATTGTACCACACGTTAGAATAGGGATATACTGTACCCTAGCAAAAAGCCTGATAGGATAAACTGATAAAACTTCTATCAGTTTTTATCTATGTCATTATGAAACGATACAACTGATAAACTGATAAAATTTCTTTTAGTTCTATTCTGGGCATATCTGTGCTATTATGCTTGTACAAGTTTACTAGAGTATTCTTTTTATTAGTGTCATAGTGTATTCGTATTAGTGTGCCAGATCTATAGTCTGTCCGTATCTATGTGTGTTGTATAGGTGTAATGCGCTTCGATTTGATTCGAGTGGTAACAACTTTTAACGCGTGGATTACCACCTGGCGACGAACAATTAAACAAATGGTAATAATATGTTGCCTAATGTACCATAAAAGAATATATCAACCCGCGACGATAATTTAAAACTTTCTGGACAATATTTAAATAATAGTTCATATTTATTGAGCAAGAAAAAACATTCTGCAATACTTAACTCGTCATATGATGATGTACCCTTCACAGGCGGCACCCTCTCGTTTATTGGTCGTGTCTTCCACATCCGGCCTAGGAGTGGCCTATTTAGTGACGTAAGCGGTGAAGCGAACCGGGGTGCCATTCTCGACACGCATGGCGGCTGCACGGCCGCCATTATCCACCATGTTGACTCTCCGATTGGCTGTCAAGAGCTCACGTGCCTTGAAATTTGGGCCAGGAAATGGAAGATCTGCAAAATGCAATTTTGTGTTTTCATCAAGATAACGAAACGTGACGTGGAGCTACAAATTTTATCGACTAATACATTTTTTTGGTCCTTGGCAGCTATATTGCGACGTTAGCGCTTCAAAAAGAAAGTGAACGGTAGCATACAGAAGCCAGTGCCATGTTTCTGCAATTTCGCGACTACGTGGTGGGGATCCAAGATACGCGCCGTGCCAGCTTGCTGATTGGCTGAAGGAATGCGCTGTGGGGAGCATCACAGGAAAGGCCGTTTCGTAAACGTCAATTTGACGTTGTGTGACGTTGCGCTGGGCCATCACTGCAGAGATTTTCTGCCATAATTCGTGGTGCGACGAGCCGCGCAAATTATGGTAATGAGCAGCCATATGCAATGGCGGGAGAGAGGAATGCGTATCACCATATTTTCCTCATTGTTTGGCACCATGAAAATATTTTGTTCATAATGCGTGCTCATAGTATTTGCATCGCTCTCAGGTGGGGTTGGCGTTTGTGTTTTGGGCCATCATTTTTTAAGATAATGCATTTATACGAAATATTATTGGTTGAACATAACAGACTTTGCGCAACGTTGTCCGCTTTCCACAGCTGCGTTTGTATTGTAATCAAGATTGATGCCTTTTCGCACAATCAAAAGTTATGACAACGGCGTCTTTTTAATTTATAAGAAGGAATGCACGCAAGGCGGCGCCTTGAAGTTTCCTCCAGTGGTGCGAGTGACCAGCGAACTGAACAAGAGAAGGAAGCGCCAGCGTTTGCGTCGCGCTAGCGGATATCTCTGGCGCGCGCAACGCTATCGGTGATATACGGCCGTTTCTCAGCCAGCCGAGTTGGTCTGAGTCACTTGCATTTCGCGATATAGCGATAACACGGCCTAGAATGTGTGCTCATGACCACTGGTCGGTCGGGTACATTGCCTCGAGGTAGAAAACAAGCGCGTTGGCACCAACGTACGATGACTGATTCCGTTTACCGGGTACACGCATCCTAGCTAATGAAGCAGAGGACGACTTGTACACAGCAGACGACGGAAGCGAGAAGAGTTTTCGACAGCATAATCGTACGCTTTGAGCTAACTGCTTTATTTTTACTGGGGAGGAAAACTGCTTTGCTTTATCAAGAACGTTAGGTTAGATGCCTTCATTTCAGTTTCTTAGGCAAAACGTCAAGCTTGCGTCACGTTACGAAAGCAAAACGAGGCTATCAGTGTCATTTTGAATGCGTCGCGTCAATGTCACGCCTTGGAGAAAATGGCGGAATGTCCACAATAGCGGCCCCGGTTCGCATTTGGAACCGTTATAAGATTGCGCCCCAGGACTCCCCCCCAATGCCTGTAAATCATCCTGAATAGTTAGAGGAACCACTCCCAGAGGCATAGCCAAGGCCGCGAGACATGCTGTTTCCTGCTTTTGTTGGGCTAGCACGTGCATAGCAGCCACGGCGAAAGCACGTGCCAGCCAAGCATGAGAGCCGCCTGTGTGACCGAAGAAAGGAGGAGGCCTCACCCATGGTGCACTAAAATGACTCCGTGAAACTTCTGTTCAGTCGTCGACGCAACACAGTGGAATGGAGTTGTGTTGACACGTGTACTTGTTTATCTTTCACCTGTGACCGCTTTTCACCGGGCGCAGGACACGCCTGCATGTATCGGAAATTTCTCGAACATTATCGATGTTTCTATCCGTTGTCTGTTGTCACCGACACTTATATAATCTGATTGTATGAGCAACGCGAAAAGCACGCATGATGTAGTACTCAACGCGCAGTAAGACGAGACTGTAGAGAACAAATTGCACCCCATCCACACCACGTGGTTTCACCCATTGGCCTGGGCCGGTATTATGTAGCGATGCCTTTCCGATGATAATGCCTTTTCCTGCTTTTAGCGCTTGGTCAGTGGTTAGAGCGACGGTCCGCTCACATTATCAGCAGGATCAGCTGGACATGAGCGGTGGATAAGACTAGCATAGAATAAAGGATAACGCGTTGTTGTGATTGGCCTTTTGATCCTCCTGGCGAGCCTGGGACTTCGAGCTGGAGCTGCGCCTGCTGAGCGGCCAAGGCCTCTTCAATGGGCACCGATGAGCTGCCCCCTTTCGAGCTGGTGGACGGGCTGTTGTGATCGGCCATTCACTCCGCGACACCCCTCGGTCACGGCTCACACGATTATGGTGAAAGGGCCGACAGCCTCGACAAAATGGTCCTCGACACGGATGAATTATGACCAGCGCTGGAATACTTTTCATCAGAGGTTTCAGAAATTAGCTATGACACGGCTGTCACCTGTCAGCAGCACTAACTGGTGTGTCCAAGCCAGAGACGCGCTCAGTGTGATGATACTTGAACGTGTGTCCAACAGAATTTCTTCACCATATTTTTTTAGAAAAATGTTATCGACTCTTGTGACCCACGTGTCCGCTGCTGAAGTCAAGGTCACTGGTTCGACACCAGGTCGTACCAGCTGCATTTTGATGGCGGCGATCTGCAAAATCACCCTTGTTTGAAGCATTGTGAACTCTGATTGACATGACAAAGGAAGCACATGTGAAATATGTGCGAATCATATTCTACTAACAAGATTGTGGAGCCAATGGCTTGTTTCATGCCTGCTTATCTGAAATATATCTGAAATTGGGCAAGAACACTGCCAAGCGACCTAGCCTTTATATTTATATATATATATATATTACTGTGATGAACGTGTGCTGTGTACTATGGGTTTTTTGTTGTATGTACGCTCTTTCCTTTGTCCTTTGTTTGGATACAAAAATTGTAATAGCTGACCTCAAGGTCTAGTCCCGAAGAGAGAGAAAGAAAATGCTGTCAAAGGTTCCACTCTGTCTTGTAGGTGTCGTGTTTTAGATAATGGGGTCCTGCCTATTTTGACGCACGTTTCTAATCGATACATTCTTTTTTGTCATTTGCGCACGTGCGCCCTGGCCGTGTTTCGGTATAAAATCGACCTGAGTACGCACTGCTGAAGTGTGGATCGCACACGCCCTATGATTTGCTTTGTGACTACAAACGAACCTAACAGACGATTTGCAAATATATGGGAGTTGGCGGCCCTAAAACACCCTACTTTCTAAAGAAAACTCGGCAACAGCCGACCATTCCGAAAAACGAACGCCGCGGAGATCATATTTATCGATTACGACATCTTTTGGCAGACTATTCAAACCTGATGTGCAATTTCGCCTTTCAATATACTATTCTAACACTTCCCTAAAAGTCGAGCGCGAACTTATTGCAAAAAGTTTTGCATATTGCATTGTCATAATAAGTAACGTCAAGGAGAGAACATGTGACGAAGCGCACAAAAAAGAGCAGCTCATATGTTGATAATGATAAATACATAATAAGACATCAGTTTAGTACATACAGTATACAGACGAGGGTCCCGAAATCAACGAACGAGAAAGATTAAAAGGGAGCCTCGTGGCCAGCTTTATTGCAAATGCCCCGTCTATTTGTGTTTTTTCTCGCTAGCTCATACCCCCCTCCTCCCGAAACATGTAAATAATGACGGAATCCGAAATACAGCCTTATTAGCTATAGTGTCTCGTTCATGTGTTGTCTTGCGCAATACCATACGTGTCGAGAAAGTGACAAAGAACATCGTTACGTGCTTCCTTTATCTTCACTTTTCTTTACCTCAATCTATTGTAGCGAGTTTTTACGACCTTGAAGTAAGCTAGGAATGTAATAGAGTGAAAAAATTACATCACATATCAATAAAGAAGACAAACACCTGCTTTAGCAAAGTCTTCAAATAAAAAAAGAGGAAGAAAGCAGCAATAGCGAAATTTGCTCTACAAGAATGCGCCTTTTTGACGAGATACCTTCAAATTTTCGACGTATACGAGAACAGCACCCTCTCAGCAGACGAAGGCACACGTACGCGCTTTTGTCCATGGCCTGCATGTCGCATGGAACAAGACAGCACTGGCTTTGGAATGCGAGAGTGCGCTGAGTTATCACTTTCCCTCCTCTCTACTATTTACCCTATACTCCTGCTGGCCGATGTTCAGCTGTCAGCCATCCGGATTGTCAGGCCAGCAAAACTTCCCTCAGCCTTTTCTTCTCACAACCGCAAATAAAATCCTCGCCTTGTCATCTGCATGTGATAAGTGCGTCGGGATGACCAGGCAGACGGTCGCAAATACAAGGAAAGGAGAAAAAGAACCCAGGACACGGACACATTCGTTTTCCCGGTAATGTCTCATTGTCGCGGAGACACTGAGGTCGACACACTACCCTGCTTTTCTTTTGTGTTGTGTTCCTTCACGCTACTGAGATTCCTAAATACACACTGATCAAGTGGCACTGGAAAGGCAACCTGCAGTGAGCTTCATGGTGTGAAGGATTTTGTCACACTATTCAATTGTATTCCACGTAGTAGTGACGGTGAAGAAAACAGTTGCAAAACTGTGAATGACGAAACAGACTTTATTTGGCGATCTTGTGCCCACAAAAGCAAGTTGCACTCGAAGCACAGCGATAGCGGCGAACACAGTCGGCGTTTGTCGAAATCTGATCAGTGGCGAAACGCGTCGGCTTTTATACATGAGTCATCAAAGGCTCCAGAGTAATCCCTGCTTCCCGCCTGTCTTCCAGTAAGTACTAGACAATTCGCATCGCTCATACAATCAGATTTCATAAGCATCGGTGACAACAGACAATGGATGGAAGCATCGACAACGTTCGATAAACTTCCAATACATGCAGGCGTGTCCTGCTCCGAGCGAACGCTGCACTGCATTGGCAAAGAGCATCCCTTCAGTCATGACTCAGTGGTGTCGCCTGGTGGGGGAATATGAACTACTCGCAAGATGGCTGCCCTAGTACACCCACCTTAAACAGGAGGTTATTGGCAATCAAGCCACCTAATTTGTTCACACGTACACCACGAAGATTATCAGACTTCACAATCTGGAAAGCTAGTGAATGGAAGTGGTGGGTTCTTCATTATTCATTACCATGCTTTCATGGCTGTTTGCCGGATAAGTATGTCAGACATTTTAGTTTGCTTGTGGAAGGTATCTATTGGGGGCGAGCTCCACCACTGCAAAAGCTGGTGCTGCCATAGGCGTGACATGGTATGAGGGATCACATGGACGCAGCGTCATCGTCCGCTGTTTCGGTAGCGCCGAAACAAACTGAAAGCGAAAGTTCCAAGTCCCACCTGTGCTGCAGTTCTGATTAAGCGGGGAGGTTTTCCCGCTTCGGGTGTCTGCTTGACAACACTTGAAAGCACTATAATAGGTAGTGGCTGCCTTTGAAGGTGTCCAACATGGTAGGCTACCGCTAGGTGTCGGGCGTACGCAACGGAGCCCGGTGTCAGGATTCACACGTGCCCACAGGACAAAAAACTGCATGAAGCTTGGATCACGAAACTTAGAACTGGCAAGCAGCCATTGGCTACAACCCAGGTGTGCAGCAAGCACTTCCTCGAGGATGGTTTCTGCTATGGCGTCGGGGCTGCGATGTTCGGTGAGTAGCAGGAAGCGCCCACTGATACGCTCGCCTGGGCGCGCTACCCGGCTGATGTCATGAAGCTCTGGTGTATGAACTGGTTGATGCTAGGTACTCGCAAGTTCACTGGAATGGAAAGGGAATGGTAGGAAGCACATTAAATAAAGGCATGGCATATGCTCATGCTTGTGTTAACACCAAACAATGAATGTGCTTGATTAAAAAAATAAATAGCCCAAAATTACTCGCTGAGAAGATTGATAGACATAAAGTGCGATGCAACTTTACACATAATGATATTAAAATGTCCAAGAATTTAGAAAAAGAAATGATTGAATCGTCCCGACGGTACATCAAAAGTTGCCATAGGCATCGAAGTCTCTAGATGTAACGAAATAAATGTTGAACAGCTCATCCAGGCAGCAATGGTTGCTTGTGTACAGTCAAGTGCTTGTACGCTGTGGCCTAAAGCTCATAGCACAGTGCGAAAACAAAACATTGTACGCGGACATGCATGCAGACAAGCAATCGGTCGCTATGAGCCCGTGCGATCGCTGCATTGAGGCTTCGTTCTGTTGCGCTCCGTTTCTTTACACAGACAGCCCAGTACAAGAACATATTTCACATAATTTGCTCTCAATGTTTGCCTACCTTTCACGCAAGAAGCCTATTCGGGAGACTCCATCGCGGCGATCATGCGCAGTGGCGTTCACTGTACGTATTCTGTAAAGAGATTGCGTCTGTAAACAATTCTGTGCTTTCAGTTTGCCCAAGATTATTATATCGACAATCAAAAACTACCCTCTTTTCGAGAGTACTTACATAAATGTCCAGGAGGGCTGCCGTAAGCGAAACCTATGAGGAGTGCGGCGCGTGATTCCTCATACTACACGAGGGAGGTGCTTCCGACATATGGCGACTCCGTAAGCCCTCACCGCTAATATACTTCTGCTGGATACCATCTCTTCAGATGACATAATGAGATCATCTGATCTTCTTCTCAGTTTGTTGTGAGAACACGGTCTTTGTAAGGATTGGGTGCAGTGACATACAATGTACACCAAATTCTGTATCTTCCTAAAAGTGTGGCTAAACTAGGACTTCTTTGGTCGCATTCTTCATATGTATTTGAAGGCGGAAATAGACTTTTCGTGAAACTGGTCAGCGGAGCTAATGGTGTTCCTTTACAAATATTTTAATGTTATGTACTTGCTCGAAAGTTACAGGCAGCTAAAGCTAGTTTAAATCTTTCACCAGAAGCAGTCCGTTTTCTTGGTGTACAGGAGAGGAGAGCTGGTCAGCAGACAGTATTGTTAGTGTTGGAGTTGTAGGACGATCTCACCGCTGGCATCCAGTTGTAAGGTTTGTAGTCAGGCATGAACTACGTGGTAGCTGGCCCATGCCGTCATCCAACTCACCCACGCTTGGGACGTGGTTCTAGGGAGGAACTTGCTCTCATCGAGAACTAGGAGTACAAGATTTATTTACATATTTACATTAAAACATGAGATGCATTTCAACAGTCTAGCATGACTCCCAAATGGAGCCCGAAAGACGAAGCATAGATTACACGAGCTCCAAGCACTATGCACACACCTAGCAGCCGACAAACTGCTGCTTAAAAGGCCTCTGTCCTCCCTAGATCCCTAGGGGAGGGAAAACTGCTGTCCAACCTTCGTCCAATCGGACCGTCCACAGTCTTTGGGGCGTAGTCGGCCCGCCTTTGAGAGGGAGGGCTCGCACACTCACGCACTTTGGATTCCCAGAACCCACCGAGTTGAGCGGGTCCTCGTAGCCAGGTTGTCATGCTTGACCCCAGCCGGCGCCTCTTAATTCCAGAGCTGACTTCTCCAGTAGCCGCCACGAGTGTCAGCAGACTGTGACGAATCCTGGGGCCCAAGGAATGCACCGCAAAACACCTTTTCTTAGAGAAGCTCTCTTGCTGCAAATAGACCATGAAGGCCATGGCAAATCAACCAACAATACATGGTCCGCCATATGTGGCCAGCCCTGCTGCCGTCGCAGATTATCCGAAGGAGGTGCGTGGTGGATTAACATTGATGATTGTATGTCTCCAGTTCTCCGAAGGAAGTGCATGGTCAGTTAGCGCTGTCGGCATCACCGGTTCTCTGAAGGACGCCACCCCCACTGGTCGATCGAAACAACTGCAGCAGGCTGAGTTAAGTTTGCAGAGAAGTACCCCTGCAGGCCAATCGTAATATTAGGTACTGGAAAGCTGTGCCTGAACTTGGATGAAAGTAAAAAACAGGCTATAGTCCACAACCGTTGCTGTGACTCAACAAGTGTCACTGAATATTACCAAATGGTCATCAACCAACAAACATTCCACTCTCTCCACTACACTCGTACTACAAAGACTAACAACAGCGCATTTATCAGCTTCTCAGGTGTGTTTTTCCCTTTTGTAGAATTCTTACTGGAGCCAATCCTTGTATAGTTTGGCAATGCCAGAAACTATTGCCTGTTGAAATTCTCCATGCAAAGCACCTTTCAGTCTGTGTCAGAAGAGAAGAGCCACTGGTTTATGTAACACCCAGCAAAGTTATGCGCCTTTGTGTGTTTATGGAAATAGACCACAATATTTTTGTATCGACAATACCAAACCTATATGAAAGAGACTAATTCCCGTGCTCAAGACATGGTAACGACGAACAGTATGTCTTCAGCCATGGTGCATGAATGTCTGGTAATAACAGGTTATAGCTTTAAAAAACAGCAGTTGGTAACAGTGCACCACGCTTTACGGCGTTTTGTAAGAATCGGCTTTTTGATGTTTGAATATATTAAACAAGCCAGAGCCATCAAAATTCTAGAGCTTTTATTTTTTCTTGCGATAGCTTCTTGTTTTCCTTATGAAGCAGCTAGCCCAATTTGCCACTCATCATTATTGTACTCTTATTGAGCAAGTGCTTGGGGAATTGCACGGTCTGCATGTTGGCAGTAGTGATGCAGCTGCTGATGAACAGTCGCGGTAGTCAAAACATGACAATATTTTACAAGATTTATGCATGGTTTCGGGTCGGTGTCCTTACATGTAGCGAAGGACCCTACTTAACCTAGTGACTGCCTTGAGTGGGTGATCATAGTGAACAAACAGTGCTTCACTAGCAGATGGTGAAGAGGTAAAGCTTCTCAGTCTGTATGCAGAGGCATGTAAAGCAGCTGAATGATGCCTTAAGTGAGCAGTTGTGTTACTTGATACAACAGCATCACTTTCACACCGTGCATTCTTCTTCCTCACTTTGTTATTTTACTGGTGCAAGCAAGTTTATCCGTTAACTGTGGCAGAATGAAACAAGCAAACTAAAATTTTATTTGAACAGTGTATTACAGTTTGAATCAAAAACTCGAAACACTATATATGAAGCCTGTTGCTGATAGTCTTCTTCGCTGTCACGTGGTGAAGGCTACACAGGTTAAACTCTCTTACACACTTCGACGTGCAGTGGTTGAACTAGCACCCAGTGAATAATTGTGTCTTCTGATTTTGAAATATGTGCGCTTGATGTGTGGCTGTTTTTGTTCATGAATATGTGGTTTTAATAATAGTAAATCCATGTTATTACTTGAATAAGTTCTCAGATCTGTACTCACTTTTGCTTAAATAATATTGCTGTATTGTCATGTTCTGATGTATCGCTGTAGATCTTGTACCAGTAGCGATGCTTGTCCTGTTTCCTTGCTTCCTGTCAGTGTGCCATGCCAGTTTGTTCTTTTTGCACAAGCTCACTTGTGTTCTGTCACATATCACAACACTTTTGGGACGAATGCAAAAGCGCATAGTCTGGAGAAAATAGCTTCATATGAAGTTGGAATATAATAAAAACATGTGCCAATTAGACATGATGTTCTATGCAGCACCTGTGAGCACAAATGGGCATGGTGATGTTGGTACTTCAGTCTGTGTTTTTCCTCTTATGTGTTTGTTTAAATGTGGCTAAAGTTGCTTGCTTATTGTTTAGATAATGGAGTGTAAAATAAGCCCTAGTCATGTTGGTAGTCATGTCGCTTGTGTCTCGTCCTTGTTCCTTTGTGGATGCATGTGTTAGCGCTGTTATAATTTTGAAATCAAGTATGCACCAACTAGCCCAGAAAGAAGTTTTAATGAAATCACGTTGGTAGTGTCTAATTTATGGCATTCACAAACTCAGGCTGACATGTTAGAGCTGCAGTTAGTGTCTACAGTCTTGAAACTGCTTTGTTTTGCCTTTGTAAATAAACTTTATTGCATCAGTAATCCTGTTTTGGATATGCATTAAATGTTGCACAACCGTCTCGCAAAATTTGTAAATGCAATTTTGTATTGAAAGAACTGGAGCACACCTGCTGCAAAAATGGACTGATACTTTTCTCATGCAACTTCCCCAATGCAGTTTCACAGACTAAGTAATACTGCAGTGCTTTGAAAACGTGTGTTTTAATTTACGTTGAAACATGTTTAGAATAATATATCTGCACACAAGCTGTAAAATGTTTTGATAATTGCACAGTTTACACAGTTCATTTTCATTTGATACTCCACTATCCCAACTGTGTTTGTTAATCTGTTCATGTGGCAGGCAATGCGTTTGGGGTTGTACATACAGTTCTTTTTAAGAACATCTCTTCAAGCGGGTGGGCACCAGCATGTGTGTTATTTCTAACATGCTTTGTCAGTGCCTCAGTTAGATTTCTGTATTTTGTATGATGATCTCTCTCTGGGTTTAAAAGACTGATACATCATCCTATTTGGTCTTGTAGACAGATTCAGATTCAGATTTATTGGTTCCAAAACAGAAGTAATTACATGACGAATATACAGACGAGGGTCCCAAAGTCAAAGAACTGTAGTGGGACCCTCGGTTAATAATAACAACATTGATGGTGATATCAATAGACAGCAAATTAGCGTATTATAAAACAACATCTACAGATCAAATACATCATTAGACATGTCATTTACAATCAAACAGGAAAAGCACGTTATAAAAGAAAGTCGGAAAAAAGCATGGGTAAAATACAAGAAATGACATGTGAGATAAAAGTCAAAGGTACACCGCCAGATCGTAGTTAAGTTATCGCAGGAAATGATGCTTAAGGTGAGTTTTAAAAATTGCAAGAGAAGTGCAGGATTTTATGGTAGATGGTAATTCATTCCAAAGAGAAATTGCAGCGAAGGAAGATGTTTTTTTGCCGTAATTGGTATGAACCATGGGTAATAAGAAATTGTTGTTAGCCGCAAATCTGGTCATATTTTTATTCTGCAAAAGGTCAGTTGCAATGAACGGAAACGTAAGGTTATTATGAAGCAACCTGTGGAGTAAGACGAGTATGTTAAGCTGGAACAAATCAATAATAGGCAAGATATTATACGCTCGAAGTAACAAAGAGGCATTAGATTGCATGGAGCTAGAAGTGATAATGCGTATTGACTGATTTTGGATATGTTGAATTGATGATAAGTGACAAGCGTACGTGTTGCCCCATGAAACAATTCCGTAATTAATGTGACTATGAATGAACGCATAATATAACGCTAGTAGAGCCTCACGAGAAAAAAAAAGGGCGAGCTTTGATTAATGCACGTATACCAAATGCAGTCTTGTGCTTGAGATGTTGGAAGTGAGAGCGAAATGTAAGGTTAGGGTCAAGATGTATGCCAAGAAAAGTGACATCGGTGCTAACGGGAATTGAATGAATTCCAAGCTCTACTTCAGGAATAGAAGTTAAGGCCCTTTGAGCACTTTTGAATAACATAAATTTAGTTTTTAAAGGATTAAGAACTAAGTAATTGTTACTACACCATTTTATAATGTTACTTAATGCAATATTTAATTTAGAAGTAAGAGTAGTAACAGATTTGTCAGATGAAGATATGGTTGTGTCATCTGCATATAAAATGCAATGAGCGCAGTTGGTGGAGTTAAGAGAATCCGGAAGATCATTAATATATAAAAGGAAAAGCAAAGGGCCCAGAACTGATCCCTGTGGTACACCTTGGTTAATACATTTTGTTACAGTCAGCACAGTGAGATCTATCTGCTGCCTACCAGTAGGGTAAAGAGTTCTATGGGTCAGGTAGGAATATATATCAGACTCGTAGAAGGACCCGTACAACCTATACATATTCCTGAAAGACTTGTAGAAATTTCTATCAGTCTTTTTGCTAGGAGTAATCACTCATTGTGAGCCGTCTTTCTGGCTTGAAAATCTTGCTATGGCAGGTATTTTTGGCTATGTAGGCATTTTCGACTGACATTTGTTCAACCCATTCAACCAGCCGTATTAATAAATCTCTATTGTATTACGTTATCATAGTAGTATGTACTGGTGTCCATTGTACATTGTGTGTGTACATGGCCTAGCCATATCCTCAAGAACATTGCCAAATAATTTCCTTTATGCCCATTATTTTTGCCTAATACCACTATAGTAAGCATCCTTGCTTAGCACAGTCAGGAGTCAAGTACACCATAGCCATGCCGATTTGTCTGTGCACAGTGTTAGGGGTGTTTTGGAAGTGGGGGAGTTACTGAGCATTTCATGTTTGCAGAATGCATGAGCTCCGTGCACTCAGGTCATCTGAAGTTGACTGGGAAACTGTAGGAGAATCATTTCCATGGTAAGATTCATTTCAGTTTTCTTAATGTCGTTGTCTCCATGATGTCTCTTAGGGATGCACATTGAGGAACTCATGAAACCAGCACTGTGGTTGTTAATTGTACAGAGCTACTTGGCTGATTGTGGCGAGATTTCATGCAGTCTTTAAGAAACAGGCCCTATTTAACCTTAAGTTTAGGCTTAAGGGTTTTTACTGTAGGAGTAATGTAGGCACAGTATGCTAATAGTTTAGCCTGTCGTTAAGGAAGCCCTACAAGACATTTAGGGGCACAGAAAGAGCTCGGTCACTCATGGGGCTAAAGAGTGAGGAAGTGGCCACTTGCCTTCCACTGAGCTTCCCGACTGGGTATCTGTAGCAGCACTAATTCTCTAGTCTGGCATAGACAAAGTTTTACTGTGCTGGTCCTTGCTGAAGTGACTAGCACAAGAATGGACACGGGACATGGTCCTTGTCGCCTTTTTAGTGTTCCTTGTCCATCCTTGCTCTAGTCACTTCAACATGGAATACCAACTAGCCCGGTCTCGCACCCTGGTCTTTGTGTTTGCCATTAATTTAAGCAGACACCCTTCTCTCATCATTTGCTTTAGTATAGGATGTCACAATTCTTTAGTGCTCATGGGAATGCTGAAAAGTAGTGTGTGAATATTTGAATTTCGCAGTAGTAGTTTCGAATATTGTGCTATTTGGTATTTGCATTAAAAAAATACTCGACTTTTAGAAGTGTAATTGGATTAGGTAAACTTTATCAAAGGTCCTGCAGGACTTGCGTCAGTGCACAGCAGGCGTCTCCCTCGCAGGGACTGACAAGATGAGTGTTTTTTTTTAATTCAGCTTCACTGCAATACAGCTTCGTTAGGCAGTGAAGCTTGTCTGCCGTGAAGTTAAGCATACCAAAAGGGGGAAAGGGCAGCCTAACTGGGCCTAAACTCTGTTTCAGAAGTTTCTGGCAGCACTATGGAAGCTACAGGCTTCTTCAACCAATCAGGAGGGCGAACACATCTTAAAGGTGTCCTTCTGCACCCTGTCATCTGCTAGTGTTCACTGTAGCGGTGGCAGTGGCAGCATCACAAACACAGTGAGACCAGCTGTTGGGATAGCATCGGTAGAAAATTCATCCCATATTCACATTGACACCAAAAAGGCATGCATATTAAAGATACTTAGATATACAGTGGAGAAGTAGGGTGGCGGATACGGTGAATGCAGTCAAGGATTCAGAGGGAGCATTGGGCCAGCATGTCGCACAAGGTGGTGGCAATATCTCTTGATAATCTTGTAACATCCACTTGTATACGGTGTGCTTGCTGACATTTGTAAGTGCAGCTGTTTTCCTAATTAGCATTTGTGCATGTTTACTACACTCCTGCCGCATTGTCCCAGGCATACTCAACGCCTAATTATTCGTTCCTACATACAAAAGGGCAGTTTCGAACAATTACACACAAGCGACTCTGTGGAGGGCATTTTTGCGAAGGATGAAGCGCTACCCAGGAGGGAGTCCTCTGTGGTGTTGTGCTCAAGTAAAACTCTTGCTTGGGCTAGTTGGTTCATGCTTGAATTGAAATGCTTGGCTAATTGCACGTGTCAATTTAGCCAGTGTCAAAACAGTTGTTTGTATTTTTTAAATGCAAATTAATGTCTATGCAGTAACATTACATTAATTATTTTGTTCTTAGCACATTTTCATTCGAAGTGGCGAACTCAATTTTCAGTATTGGAAAGCCTCAACAAATGTTTTATGAAACAACAAAGCAAAATTGCACAATAATGGCTATAGTAAAACAGAGGGGCAAGATAAAGGTCTGCATCGGCCTGGTAGCACTGGAACAAAGTTCTTCACAGGTGGCGTTACCCACTGAGAAACTGGAAGCAAATCAGGGGTGCCAAGAGGCTTATGCTTCTATGTCTGAAGAAAGGATTCTGGCAAATGAAAGCATCAGATGCACAAAAGTATCTAGCCTTCAGCACCCCATGTGGAAGCTACTGCATCAAGAGAGTTCTTTTTGGCATCGCAGCAGTGCCAGAGGTTTTCCAACAAATTGTCAGCGAAATTCAGGAAATAATTCAAAACACTCTCAACTCACTGGAATGACATCCTGGTGTTTGCAGAAGTGAGCCAACAGCTAAAGAAGCGCACAACACATGTAATAATAGCCCTGAAAAATGCTAGAGCCAAACTGAACTATGACCAGTGCATCTTTTACAAGTCTGTTGTGAAGTTCCTGGGTCGCATAACTGCAAAAGGGCTCAAAGCTGACCAGGACAAAGTAGCAGCCATTGGACAAGTAGCCAAACCAAGAAACAAGGCCTAGCTGCTAACACCATATTTATTTATTTATTTATTTATTTATTTATTTATTTATTTATTTATTTATTTATTTATTTATACATTCATACCGCAGCCTCAGTGAGGCTATTGCAGTAGTGGGATGACCAACAAACATACAAACATATATAAACAAGCTTGTGTGAATTCTTTCAGTGGTAGTGAAGGGATGTTGCCGGGTAATGAATTCCAAACTTCAATTGTTGATGGAAAAAAGTTGTATTTACACACATCAGTGTGGGCAAAAATGGTTGAAATATTTAGAGCATGGTGACTCCTGTAGATTAGGGTTTGGAAAAAGTCAAATAGTTATCTAGAGGAGAGACGAGGAGAATTCATGCGTGAAGGAATTTTAGGAATTGGAGTTTGCGATGCTCTGCGAGAGGAGTGACACCAAGTAGGGAAAGAGAGACGGCAAAAAGTCCTTGTCGCATCTCCTACAAACGAAACGCACTGGCTTCTTCTGCACTGATTCTAATTTTTTGATATCACAGTGTCTGTATGGATTCCATACAATGCAGCGATATTTGAGGATGGGGCGATTGAAGGTTTTATATGTTGGAAGTTTAGTTTTTTTAGGAGCAGGACGCAGCGTTCGATGCAAGTAGCCTAGTCTTAGGGCCTTGTTAAAACACAATCGTCTGCAAAAGGTCGTATTTCAACTGAGGTGTGTAGGTGGAGATCATTAATATAAAGCAGGAATAAAAGAGGACCCAGTGCTGAGCCTTAGGGAACCCCTGAAGAAACGGGCATGAAGGGTGAGTTAGTAGAGTTGAAACATACATGAGTGCTGGGATAGAAAGTTCGATATCCAGCCAACCAAGGATGCATTTTTTAGTTTAACAAATAGCTTGTGCATAAGTTTAGGGTGTGAGACAGTGTCAAAGGCCTTTGCAAAGTCTATAAAAATATAGTTAAAGAGCCGCTGATGTGAACGAATTCTGTCAGTTGTGTTATAGTGCTGAGGCCACATCTAAAACCATGCTGGAATGTGCATAAATTTTTTTAGTTCCAAGAAATTCCATAATATGTTTAAAGATCATGTGTTCGAGTAATTTGCATAAATGTGGTGTTAAGGAGATGGGCCTATAGTTAGATAACAATTGAATGTTACTTGACTTAAATAAAAGGAGAATCGAAGCAAGTTTCCTCGAGGGAGGAAGGGTGGTGGTTGAGAGAGATTTTCTAAAGATAATTGTTAGATATCTGCTGCACCAAAAAGAGTATCCAACGAGAAAAATTGTCGTTTACTGTCAGGACCACACAACTTCTTGGTGTCTAAGTTTAAGATTAGGTTAAGTACAGCCTCAGAACACAGTGATACATTGTCGATTGGAGGGTATGGAATAGAATCAAGAATGGGGATTACCGAATCATCAATTGTAAAGCTAGAGTGGAAGTAGGTGTTAAAAGAAAAAGCTATTGTCTGCTTATCATGAACTGCAACATTGTTAATTATCAACATGTCCAAGGATGACGCAGGTGGTAGGATAGCTTTCCAAAATTTACGGGGATTAGTCCTCACTAATTTTGGCAAGGTTACCTCGTAATATAATTATTTTGCAGCATCCATTTTAGAAAAAAATTAAGGGGTTTTACGTGCCAAAGCCACTTTCTGATTATGAGGCACGCCGTAGTGGGGTACTTCGTAGATTTTGACCACCTGGGGTTCTTTAATGTGCACCTAAATCTAAATACACAGGTAAGGCTGCATTTCGCCTTCATCGAAATGTGGCTGCTGTGGCCGGGATTTCATCCCGCGACCTCGTGTTTAGCAGCCCAACACCAAAGTTGCTTTTGGCACTAAGGAACTGCATGACTTTTGTTGAGTCGCCAGAGTGTTTTGGTCGACGTAATGTGGCCACACAACATGATAAATTCAAAAGGTCCCAAGTCATCTAAGGAATTTCAGTGTTTGTTTTCCTTGTTCTTAAAGGATTGAAAAGGTTGATACACTTACTTACGTCATACTTGACTCAAAGCGCGAAAAAGATCACAACACAAGAAGGAAAACCAGACAGAGCAACAGTTCTTGTAGGCTATTTGGGGAAATACAGCAGAAATTCATCGCAAACTTGGCAGACAGAATGGCACCATTGAGGAAGCTAGTGACCAAAGACACAGGGTACCTGTGAACCGATGCGCAGATACAAGCTCTAGACAAAATCAAGCAAGCATTGAAGTGTGCTCCAACACTAAACTACTCCAATGTCAATGGCTTCATAATACTTATTGTTAATGCAAGTTCAAAGGCATTAGTAGCTGTGCTCTTCCTGGGAGGGAGGCCAATGGCATATGCATTGGCTGCTATGACTGAA
Organism: Dermacentor albipictus; assembly: GCF_038994185.2. NCBI lineage: Eukaryota > Metazoa > Arthropoda > Arachnida > Ixodida > Ixodidae > Dermacentor > Dermacentor albipictus. The sequence goes on from NC_091821.1 coordinate 171,868,086, forward strand.
GCTCCACAGAACTATCCTCACACAGAAAGAGGCTGTGGCCATCAGTTATGAATGCCAAAAATTCCACCAATACCTATATGGTTGGCCATTAACAATAGAAATAGATAACAAACCACTAGAAAGCATTGCTCAAAAGCCACTTGGCAATGCCCAATCTTGTCTGCCGATAAGGTTGCTTGACAAACAACAGTATGTTTCAAAAATAACATACTAAGAAGGCAATGAACTAGTTATTGCGGATCTGCTGAGCAGAGACTGTACAAACAGCAAAGATCCAGGTATCTGCTCACAAGATGTTGAAGTACTAACTATTGTTCTCATGTAACCAGAAACAACGGACAACTTCAAGAGAGATCTTGCAGGAAATGCTGAAGGGGGCCGTAATGAAACAAATCTCTCTCTCTCTCAAGAGGTAATTGAAGCCACAAAGAAAGGATGCCCAAGCACAACCGAAGAGCTCAGTGAAACTCTGTAGTTGTTTTGTTCATTCAGAGATAAACTATGAAAACATGTTGTTCAGAGTTAAATGGCTGGTTATCCCTAAGTGATGGAGAAAAAGGCTCCTGAAGCAGATACATGAAGGACACTTGTGTGTGACCAGCTGTCAAAAGAGGACCAGAAAGACAGTCTATTGGCCTGGCCTAATCTTGGATATCAAGGAATGCATGGAAAGGTACATGCCATGCCAGCTAACAGAAAGGAGGTTACCAAAAAAACCACTTCTCATGGAAGAACCAAACTTTTCCTGGAAAAGAGTGGGCTCAGATGTTTTCCACTTCAGTGGGATCACTTCCACATCAGTGAGTTCAGTTCAATGGGTGATGACATTGTCATTGTCGATAGTTAGTTGAGCATTTCAGACGCCATGTGCAGGCTTTGCGGCAATGTCGCTGGATGGTGCCAAATGTTCTTAAGGAAACGCAAAAGAGGAATTCCGCTGCAGTACATGCCTGATACATAACTCATTTCAACACTGGCAATATGCTGGGTCACTATATTGATTCAATGCTAAATGCATTACTGTCGACAGTCATTGCGAGATGGGTTGTGTCGAATTTTTGCAAGAACAGTGGTTCGTTTTAGTAAACTAGGACATCTACCACCCACTTTACTACCAGATTTTTCTCTGTGTAACTATTTTTTGTTCCCAAACCTGAAAAAGAGCCTGAAAAAAAAAAACAGCAATTTTCACAATTTTTTTAGTGGATTAAAGAGCGGCTGATACATTCTGTGAATTTTGTTGAACAGGGAGATAATGTGAAATAATGTGAAAGTATTCGAGATTTTGTGTTGTTTCTTTTTCTTGGTCAAGCTGAGAACGTTTCAGCGCCTCAGTAACCTAAAGAACCCCATTTAAAACTGAGATCTTCACATTCATTTTACTTGTTCACAATCCAGTGCATTTGTTTCCAGGGCCCCATCTCCCTTGGTTGCCAAGTATCATTGGGAAAGCACACTGAATTTTTATCTCCCACCAGACAAGCGCAAGGATTTTCAGTGTAAGTAGCTCTTATATGGTTCAGTAGATGCAGTTTTAAACAGCAGCTGTAGTGATGATTTGCAGCACTTTGTTTGTAAAAATACCTATTGCTTTGACATTATGGCCGCTATATTGTAACGATGCCTTTCTTTGATGCTGATGCCTTTTGACACTTTTCGCATTCCTGAGTGGCCACATTTGACGCTCCCCCTGGGGCGGAGCGTCGCTTGACCACTCACAAATGCAAAGAGCGCCGAAAGGAATTAGCATCAGGAAAAGGCATCAATCATAACCCGTATTTGATGAATGTTGGTACATGACGTCAGGTGATGTTAACTGAGCAACGCCAGTGCCAATAAGGGGGCCTATATAGCAAGGCCGCGAGATTTCAAGCGGCAGTTTGCAACTCATATTGGGAGCCACCGGCCAGGCCTTTTCTGGAATTAAACTTGTTCATTGTTCAGCCTTTGCTTATTACAGTTGAGATAGAGCATTGCAAGATTATTTGTTTCAGCAGGTCAGAGGAACTCTGCTGCCTCCTAGATGCTTAAGGAAAAGGACACTGTGCAAAAAACAAACGAGCACGAGAGGGCTGAGCAGACTTGTCTGTTATTTTTTTCCTAAGTATAGTAAACTGACTACTTCAGAAACAAGTTTTGTTAAGCCTCCTAGAACATTTTTATTGACTAAAACATTGTCATCGAGTGTATTTAATGAAATACTGCAAATTAAGCACTCCAGCATTGAGTTTGTAAGCTAGGAGTGTAATGCACAATAGCATGAAAATTCATGAAGGAGATCTACATTGCAGTGTGTGCCACTCTAGGTGGTTGGTGCTGCTGTTGAATGCCATGCACTTCATCACTAACTGCCAATGCTGTAGACTTTTCACCTTATGTTTGCTTACGGCATTGTAGTAAAATTTAGTACTTTAGTGCAGTCTCAGCAACTCGAAAGGCCACGGTGTATTTTGCAGTGACTGCCAGTGGCAACATAACAAAGGCACTCAGAACCATTGGCTGTAGCGAAATAAAGGGCTTTTTTTTTTTTTAATAGCCATCTCCACTGTGTTCATTTGCCCTTTGGTGAAGCAATGGCACTTTAAAACAAGTAAATACACTTGACAACAATCAGTGTGGTATGAGCAATGTATAACTTGCTGTGTACATAGCATCACTCACACTCATACTGCAGGGACAACTGGCAATGGCGCCCCAGAGAACCACTTGCCGCACCAAGGTAGATGAGGCTTGGCACTTTGCCGGATAGCTCAAGAAGGATCTTAAACTGCTGCATGTTGCAGCATCCAACACCATCTTAAATCTTCATTCCTTGAGGCGCTATGTGGAAAATTGTGTATGCCGACATAATGCATCAAAAGCAAAAACACTGACGAAAATAATTATTTTTTTAACTATGTCGCCAGCATATTCAAGCACTTCTGATTGGACATGCACTGGAAAATTTAATAATATATGTGCAGTGTATCAATAATTTGAATTGAGTTCTGGGGTTTTACGTGTCAAAACCACGATTTGGTTATGAGGCCCGCCGTAGTGGTAAACTCCGGATTAATTTTGACCACCAGGGGATCTTTAACATGCCCCCAATGCATGGGACACAGACATTTTTGTATTTCGCCGCATCGAACTACGGTCACCATAGCCGGCATTTGATCGCGTAACCTTGTGCTTAGCAGCGCAACACCATAGCTGCTAAGCCACCGCAGTGGATAGTGTACAGGCTCCATTATGAAAGTAATTCAAATTTTCTGGGAAAAGTAGATTTATTGACCGGACCTGTACAAATGGTTAAAATTCCTCAAAATACTCACCCCCTGCATCAATACACTTATGGAGACATGTCTGCCAAGCCTGGAAGGCACCCTGAAAGTCCTCGACGGGAATGTCTCTTATGAACGCCGTAACATGCTTTTAGATGTTTTCCACGGTTTCCCATTGGCTTCCTTTCAGTGCTTTCTTCAGTTGGGGAAACAAAAAAAAAGTCGCACGGAGCCAAGCCAGGATTGTAAGGGGGGTGGGGGACCACCGAGGTGTTGCTCCGGGCCAGGAAGTTCGTAACGATGAAGGACGTGTGGCTGGGGGCATTGTCATGGTGGAGCTTGACCATGTCTTTGATGTCAGCCCTCACACGCGCGACCCGGCATTTCAATCTCTTGAGCACCTCCAGGTAAAAGGCCGAGTTGACTGTTTCTCCCTGTGGTACAAACTCAAAATAGACAATTTCTCGGGCGTCAAAGAAGACAGTGAGCATCGTTTTGATGCAAGAATTGCTCATTCGCGCTTTCTTGGGGTGGGTGGATGATATTGTGTGCCACTCGCTGTTCTGCCTTTTCGATTCTGGGTGGTACTCGAACATCGAGGATTCGTCTCCATTTACAACAGAGTTAAGAAAGTCCGCCTCATTTCGAATCAAATCCAACAATTCTTGACAGCGCAAAACTCGAAGTTCTTTCTGATCTTCCGTCAACACTTTCAACACAAGCTTTGTGAAGACTTTGCACATTTGCAGATCTTCGGTCACTATCCCATGTACCGCAAATGTGGACATGTGTAGGGTGTCAGCAATTTTCTGGATGCTCAACCGCAGGTCGGAACGCAAAACTGCGCGCACACGATCCATGTTTTCGTCGGTTCTGGTCGTTGTTGGGTGTTCAGAACGGGGTTCGTTGGGGACCTCCTCCCGGCCCTCCTTGAATGCCTTGTGCCACCTCCTGGACTGTGACCTTGAAATGCAGTCGTCCTTGAAGGCCTCTTGAAGCATCTGGAATGTTTGGGTTGCATCCTTTCCAGGCTTCACGCAAAACTTGATAGCATATCGCTGTTCAAGCGAACGCTCCATCGCGCCGTGTTAACCACTCACACTGCTCAGAGTAAACTGGCGACTGGCTGCATTGGCAGGGCAGAACTCGTGCCACATTTCCTGACCAGTTTTACCGCGCTGTCATGGATAGTCGCGTCATAATAAAATAATGTGCATTAACTTCATAATGGAACCTGTATTAATAAAAACATGTTGGAAGGAAAGTAAAGGGCTGGGTGTTTGGCACTTTGTGTCAATGAGTCGTCAGATATAGCGGTTTCACTTCGTTTACTGCTTTTCAGAATTTTTTACATCCAGCATACATGTAAATTAGCTGGATGGGTGCTTTCCAAGTATTCTAGGCATAAAATAGTTCATGTTCTTGTATCTTACATTCTCATAGAGAATTCTTGCATGGATTTCACATTCTGTACACTTGACAAAACTGAATGAAAAATTTAAAGTTCTTAATTAGTTCTGCAGCAATTTGTTTTTCATGATTCTGAAAGTACAAAAAGTGTCAAGAAACAAAATTTTCACTGGACAGAATTATTCGGCACCTGAAAGGGTTAAAGTGAATACCACATTGTTGAAATGGCTGGTTACTTTTTGTTGCATAGAAAATGGTCCTTTATATCAATGTATTATGTTATATGCCATTTCATTGTGAACAATGTTCAGCTGTGTGTATGATGAAAAAAAATCTGCAGACTTCAATTCCTCTGACACTCAATTCGTATACTGTGACAGCAACAGTTTGTCACAGCTGACATCACCATTTCTGAAAAACAACCTTGTGATGCATGCAACATTGTGCTTGTCCACTAGTTGTGCCTGTTATGGCCTCCAAAATACATGCAGGGATGCCACCATTCTCAGAGCCTGTGTGTGGCACAACACTTTGCGTAAATTAGAACTTGCCAAACATGAATATTGCATGGTAGCAGAGTGATTAGCTCATCTCTCTCCAAAGTGCACATTGCCACAGGAACACAAGTTCAGATACGAGTGCCAGTAGTGAGCAGGGACCGTATTCTGTAATGGTTCGCTTTGTAACCGGTTCGCTCTTATGGATGCTATTGGTTGGCGCTTCATTGCCGTGATCCCTGGCACGTAAGACTACAAATTTGTTGCCATCACACAGGTTGTCAATCGTCTAAGCAAACCCGTCGTCTGCTATGAGCAGAACCGCAAAGAAGTGGTTCACTTGAGCGTCACATGCGGTCGCGATCATGATAATAAGGGTTGCTAAGGCAACCGTGGCCGTCTGCTAGTCTTACTTGGCCGGCGGGTCGAGAGAGACGTCGATGGCGGCTTTTTTGGTTGCATTGCTGGCAAGCAGTGGTGAAAGATGACGTAAGGAGAAGGAACGGCGCAACGCGTTCGACATGAGTGAAGGAGAGCTCCGAAAGTATTTTAGGCTCTCCAAAAACACAGTGCGATGGACTTGCGACGAGTTAGAATATCTCAGACCACAAGATTTAGTAGCGTTGACACTACAACGTAAATGGTGTGTGCGCTGCTTTTCTTTTTTTCTTTCCTTTTTTACCAGTGCATCTGGAATGTAGAAGCTATTAGGTTGTCGCAACCGTCAGCCTGTCGCATCATTACTGCCATCGCTAGGGTTATTATGGTTGAGGAAAAACAAAAGTTGGGGTGAGTTTCTCCACGGTGCAGGAGAAACCCAAACTCGAGAACACTTCCTTGACCGCAGCAAAATTCTGTAAGTTGTGGGATGTGTGGGCGGAACTCTCATCACAATTGTCTGCTCTAAGAAGCTCAGCCCTGGCAAAACAAAATCATATTAGAGCCGCGGCCCACACCCAGAGAACTGCTTTGATTGCTTAACATATGGCGCACCACCTAGCAACAACAAAAAAAAAGTTAATAAACAATGTAGATAAAATTAAACTGCCAGATGTCTGCGTTGAAGCTCACAGTTATTACTGGAAATGAGATGTGCAAGTGTTGTATACAAAACAATATTTTTTTTACGAAACTAGCAACATCCTTCAATTACTATATTGTCCCCAAAACACAAACAAAAATGATGACATGACCTTGCAGCAGAATGCCACTCATTCATTGGTCTCCCTCGTGCCATGACATTCCACTCTCTCTCTCTCCGAGTGATGTAACCCAGATGTAACAGCCAGAGCGAACCGCTTCCAAAGTGAACCATTACAGAATGGAGTCCCAGGGTTGTGTTTTAAGCACACAAGCACCTATTTGGCTACGGATCGCTACTTTAATGTGTTGAAATAATGAAGTCGTTAAATATGATGTGCTCTTGTCACGTCGTGTGCTTGTTCATACGTTCTAGGAAAAAAATTTACTAATGGGAAAGCGTACGATCCGAAGTAACTAAAAAATTTGACAGACTCAGCTGTAGTAGGCATCTGCGTAATGCGAAGCGGTGCGTGAACTGGTGCGGCACGAGACGCCGACGCGCATGGAGCTGGTGGGGCACCAGCGGCCCGAGACACATTTTGTTGATTTGCCATTGCATAGTGTTTTGAGACGGTGACAGGCAACCGAAACGAAATCGAGCTGGTGGGCGACGCCGGATGCCGTTGGAGCGAAATGTGATGCTCACATCGTGCCATCTGCAGCAGGGAATGGCAACACATTTGAGTTATCGCCTACTAAAAGCGTGCAGTACGTTTCCAGCGGCACTACAGCCCACGTGCTGTAAAACAGATAGGTGAAGTTGCTTATCGCAATAGGGTTAGCGGCAGTAGCTATGAAGGCGGCATGCGACCACCTAGGAGATTTGCTGGTACCGAAACAAGAAAATTCGCGCAGAAACTCTGCTGGGAGTTGTCTAAGTATGCGTAAGCATTGTGCCACTTGCTCGTCTGTGCACAGCCCGGTATTATTATCAATGTTATGAAACTTGATCTGACTAGTATGAATGACAGCGCTACGGCGACAAAACTGCTGTGGACAGTGGCGCAAGGTGAATTTATGACAAGCAAACTACTGCAGGTGGCGGCGTTAGGTGCTGCGCTGATGACATTCCGATCATTATGAGCCGTTATCGCTCTTTAGCATTTTACCCATCCGCGTTGAAACATTATTGACCATGGTGAGCCGTACTCCAGCGGCTGCTGCGTATGGGCGCATGAGGGAGGAAAGTGCGCCAGTCTTCCTTCATCGCGTGCAAGGCGCTGGGTGGGGATGGGGGCGTTCTTCTTTGGCAGCAAATGCGTATGGCACGGCTGTGCGGACCCTATCTTGAAAGCGATCAGCTATTGGGGCAGGGTGCGGCAAATGCTGATAGCTTTGTGAACGCTTTGTTCTCGCCACTTATGTTGAATTCCAATGGCAGATCACGAGCGCTCAGCCGGATCACGAACAGAGCGCGTCATTCTGACTGAGATCGTTCTCGTCAAATCTGCGAATGGAATGCGTGCGCTCCAGCGAGGGCACTAAGTACAAGGAAATCAAGTGAGAGGGCGCTAGACTAGAGGTGGATCGAATAGGCCTCATCACCATCACCACCATCATCTGGATCATCCCAGCATTCCACGCGTTTGTTTTTCTTTCGTGTCGGAAGAATCGCCACTGGACTTGGGAACCTATAGTGCCTGAGTAGGAGGTGTTACTATCCAGGAGAAGGAACAAAAACACACGGCACAACGTAGCGTCCATATTTTCCATGTTGTCCATAGCTGCCTGTGACCGGAAACAGGCAACCATAAGAGGAAGCAGAGGCGGGTGAAGGAAATGCGTCACGCAGACTTCCGGCCAAATCTGCTGCATTCGGCAGAGCAAATATTTTTGCTCCGCAGAGCGATCCGGTATCGGTGGCTGGTCCCAATCTGCCATTGGAATAGGATTGGTCCATACAGAGCAGAAAAACTTGATCTGGATCTACCATTGGAATTCGACACTATAGCGAGAGGCAGCACTAAGGTGAATTGCCCACTGCTGCAGGCGTTATCTTGAAAGCAATCGTTTACGTGTCGTACAGACGAAGGGACAGCTTTCCTCATCAGGTAAGCATGGAAATGCTTACGCATTTAAAACCGAGTGCGCGCCGGCGTTGTCAGGTGAGGCGGGCGGGCGAGTATTGCAAGTAGACTGATGCGGCAGGCGGCTACTGTTCTCGATCGTGCGTGCCTCGCGCCTTTTGTTAAGGACGTGATATCTAGTGGCCGGAAAATGTACCTTACGATCACACTTATCGCCTATTAAAAGCATGCAGTATGCTTCCGACGGCTCTCCGCCACATGCACTGTAAAACAGATAGGTGAAGATAAAATGCTTATCGCAATAGGGTTGGCAGTGATCGCTGTGAAGGCAGTGTGTGGCGACCCGGGAGAAGATTTGCTGGTACCTAAATAAGAAACTGAGTGTACGCCGTCCTTTTCATGTGACACGGGTAGGCGAGTATTACAGTGAAGCGGCCGCAGCAGACGGCTACTGTTCTCGTGCCTCGCGCATTTTCTTATTTACATACGATCTGGCGGCCGGAAAACGTACGATCGCATTTTGGCGATCTACTGAACATTGGTGCCAAAATATGATGTTTTCCAGGAACTTATAAACCAGTAAGAAATAAGCATTACTCATTTGGGTCATTTTTTGTGTTCTCGATCGCGAATGTTGGTGCCAGGAAATCGGTACATAATGGCATCATATGAACGAAGTTCTACTGTATACAGTCGACTTCCTTCAACTGAATTCCTCAATGGAATTAAATGAATAGAACTATCCAGCGGGTCAAATTACACAAGAGGCAGAAAAGAAAAAAATAACACTGAAAGACATTGTTGATTCATTTGGCAGTGTTTGCCCAATTCTAACATGCCCTCAAATCATAGGCCCACCCTCTTTTTATTAGTTCAATGTAGAAAACTAATGTACAACTGCTTATTTAGCAAGAAAAGTTAGCATACCTCCAATTCTGGCAGTGAAAAAAAAATGAAGCCAGCAAACTTTACCTTCATAGAATGGAAATTTATTTGCAATTTATGTCAATCATCATCACTCTCAGAGGGCATTTTATCTCTTGTCTATGAACCACATGTAGTTGTACAGTTGTACAGACATTGCTGTCCGTGCAGTCCACTCTGCGTTTGATATTCTGCATTTATCAAACGACTCCACCACATTCCTTATCCCTAGCAGGATGGTCGCCCACGCCTAGACTAAACACTACGCTAGCTCATCTTGCGACACATCCTATTTTCTGGAATGCCAAAACATGTTGTGCAACTTGTTGCCTCTAACTTAGCATGCAAAATAATGTATCTTTGGAATTAGTTTTCATAATCAGAGACTTCAACTGGCACAGTATTGTCAAGCTGTCATGCTACTCATAGTACACGAGTACGTGTTCCGTCGGCATTTTATGATGACAACGGCTATGCTGGTAGGCTGTTGCAAACACGGTTTTGGTTTCGTATCCGATAACCCTGTGCAGTTAATCTTTTGGTGCAGGTAATCTTTTGACCAATTTTCTTGTAATAAAAGGCACATGTTAGGATTGGGTAAATTCTGTAATAATTCATTGGGGGGGGGGGGGGGTAAGCTACTGCGTTCGCTTGAAAATCTTTCTAGGGCAAACCGAAAATCAGGATTTTTGGTGGGATATTTTTTGCATATTTGACGCATTCATTGTCCCCTAAATGCCGCCAAGACAGACATTGCTGCTTATCAGCCCCATTGAAAGCAAACGTGTGTGGTGACAAATCAAGTTCTAACTACCGTATTTTCGCGATTCTAAGCACCCCCCGATTCTAAGCACCTTCCTCTATTTTCGCGAAAAAATTGGGAAAAAAAGTTTGCATGCGAATCTAAGCACCCCCCCCTATTTGTTACGAAGAGCGCGTAGCCAAGACCGCCAAGCACGCTTGCTCGCTCTGTCATCGAGCCGGAGCCGTCGGAGTCCCGAGGTGGAATGGCATCCGTGGCGCGATCTTGCCGCACAGCCGGACTGCAGAGCCGCGCGGACTCGTGAATGGCACTGATAGTGACTAAGCATCCGACACAAGCAGTGGGCTCACGGTCTGCACCGATTTTTCTTTTGGGTGTTTGCGAAATAAAATTTCATTTCTCGCACCCGTCTCGTTGTGATGTTGCAGCGAAAAGGGGGAGGAAGGGTCATTCTAGATTTTTCGAATCTAAGCACCCGCCCTCACTTTGGGTATCGCGATCATGAAAAAAAGGGGGTGCTTAGAATCGAGTAAATACGGCATTTGGCAAAGGCCAAGTTCAATATAAAAAACAATGAACATTTGTGGCCATAGAGATGCATTGGTGTTGGCCGGGACCTCAAGTGGAATCAAATTAATGGAAGTTTACTGTATAAAAACATATCATCGAGATTCGAGCTGGAGTGCAAGATTTAGCAACAGTCTATAAATAGCCTCTGTGCTGAAGCCATTGTAAAATTTAATATTTTTTCCTCTTGGAATTTTTTGTAGTTAGATTATTTGGACCTTTTCATGGTTGGTGCCATGTAGAAAAAAATAAAGCAGTGATTGTGCTGGAGATTTTCAGTTTGATTGAATTTCTATCATTGGATTTCTGCTGCCTCAGGGCACACATTTCAGTTGTCCTAGTGATACAGATATCATGTTAAGGGAATTTTTTTACATGAGCCCATGAGATATGACTCGTTTAGGTTCTAATATAATTCGAAACATCCAAGTTCAATGCAGTATCTCAACTGTACATTTTCCAATGTTTATTTAGTGACATGAGGATTTGAAATGCTAAGGAGGTACTTTTCTTTATTCATCGTGGTCTGTTGATAGAGGATGCAACCTCCTTTGCTGTTTATTATTTTTAGTCTGTTTATGTGCAGTGCTTATGTGAAACAATTGAAAATATCATTTTTATTCTCATTGCAGCTAAGGTAAAGAATCTATACAAGATAGCTCTGCCATCACTGCTTGAAAAATATGGGAAAGGAAAAACTTTGGAAGAAATTATAGCGCTCTCCAAGGCACCCTCCCCCTGAAAAGGTGAGTTGCAACTACCTTTGTTGGTGGCTCGCACTGGCATCACTGGTGCCGCCATACTGAAGGAACAACAGCAAAGCAAAAGCAGTGCCACAATGTGACCTACCTTCAGGTTATAGCCCGGCATAACTATGCACTAAATGGTAGTACGCACCAATCAGCAAGTACAAATGTGTGCCTCGTTACATGCGCCACTGCCAAAAAAAGGAACGGGCCTCTACAGTAAATTTTCACAAAAATATGCACGTAAAAGGTTTCTTTTTTCCAAAGCAGTGAAAAACAATTCTGGCTTTATCGTACAACCATGTGATAGACACAGGCAATACCAAGCAGCATTTTAAAACTTCGGTAGGGTGCAGAACGGATGATTTATCGACTCCACACATGGACGCGCATCTTCCCGATGCGTGCCCATGTGTTTGTATTACGATCTACTGAGTGAGAACCGGTACCACTTCATTGAAGCACAGCACCCACTGCCGTGCTGTGCCGATCATGCTGTGCAATTTGTGTACAACGTGTCGCCTATTAAGCATAGCCTGTCCTTATACCAAGATGCTTTCTGTACATGTGCGTGTTTGCCAGCCAACTGCACCCATGTTTTGTGGGAGCATCTGTGCACTGAGCAGTCTTGAGGCCTGTGCCACTCTTGGCCATGCACGTGCTTCGCAAGTGCACAGTCGCAGCAAAAAATGGTAGCACATTTAGGTTATTACCTAGTAAAAGCATGCAGTATGCTTCCTACGGCATTGTGCACTGCACCGCACGCATTGCTGAGTAGGTAGGTGAAAATGCTTGTCACTATAAGGCTAACAGCAATAAGTCATATAGGCACACCAGCCAGTAACTATGTTCTTTGCCAAGGCAGTTAGCAGAATCCTCGAATTTCGAATGTTTATCTGTATAGGCATCCACACCTGCACCAAAACCGGAATCATTGGTAGACTGGTCTCTAACTTTCCAAAATGGTGAAAGATCTTTTACGGCACAGCATGGCATCAGCTACACTGTTGCAGTTTGTCTATGTGCGATAAAAATGTATCGTGGTATGCACTAACTTGTATGTATGCATACAGCGAGGCAATACTGCTGGTCAGCCTTAATTAGGCTCTATGGGTACTCGGTTGGGAATTGGTCACACCAGCATTTTGAGCGGGTACACATTAACTTACTTACTTAGATTCATTCATCCTACATTTCTGTGTCCAAAAGCACTGCAAGGGCTATGCTTCAGTGCTCACTAAAAGGCCACGAAATGTTGGACTTCGCAACTGTGCCAGCTCTGCCAAAGTAAAGAAACAAGAAGTTTAATCATGCCTTGAAGGTGCCTTGAAACACTTCTTTAAGGCCACCGTATTTGCTCTAGTACCTTTTCTTTGCATATCAAAGAATGAAGAACATAAAGAATTGTGATAGTTAATGTACGCAAGCTCAAATTATTGGTCACAGAAACTTCAAAATGCAGTTAAACCTTGATATAATGAAGTTCAATATAATGAAGTTCTTGATATAGTGACGTATCTAATGTTTTATAACTTCTTATCCATTAAACACCATGTATTTCAAACCTCAATACAGTTAAACCTCGATATAACGAACTTCAATATAATGAAATTCTTGATATAATGAAGTATTTAACTTTTCATAACCTCACCTCCATAGAACACAATGTATTTAGAACCTCAATATAACGAAGTATGTTTCCAAAGTATATTTCGCTTCCACCGCAGAGGGATGCCTAGGCAACAAATGGAAACTTGCGCAGATGTAGATGGTCATATGATTGAATTACAAGCGTCTGCTTGCAAACGCACCTCTTAAATTGCACGCTGCGCAACAAGAGTGACCGTCGAAGTGTAGTCGCCTCATGTTCTGTATAAAGTCCAAGTGCAATAACATCCTATCATGCCTCGTGCACTTTGTGCTTTAGGTGTGAGTGAAAGTGTGCGAGGGTGAGACAAGAAAGATGGTGGCTTCACAAGTGCCGCCTTCCCACATGAGCAGAGGGAAAGAGGGGGAGGGGAGTGAGTTTGCGGTAACGCAATCAAGCGTGGGCGAGGGGGGGGGTTAAGTTGTCGCTGCTCGCGATTTCTGGCGTGCGTCTCGCCCGTGGCTGCGCATAACTGTAAGTACGGCTGAGCACATATGCAGCCATGCACCCTGCTTTAGAGGTAATCTGCCGCATGTGGAAAGAGTAATAGTAATCATGTAAACTATCTTCCCACGCGTTTAGTATTGGAGGTTGCATAATCTCCACTTCAGGTGACTCATTAGAGCAAGAGACAGAGGAAGCATTTGCTCCCCACTGCCAGCGCTTTTCATGATAGCGTCGTCCCAGTGTGGGCGACACTATCAGCCATGGGGGCGGAGTGCACGTGAAAGCGTGGCTTGCTTCGCTTAATTCGTACCGTCAATGTGGCATGAAACTGTATCATCTATCGCCGACTTCCAAATTCATCAAAATGAATTGTTTTCTCATTGAAACTTGCTTTTTTTTTATTGCCCAATAATTCGGAAAATTGTGTGGCCCCTTTAATAGCACTTTGGCCATCTAGAAGTTGTTGTAATTTTGTTTCTTCATTAGGCTCCGGATTTAGTTCTACATCACCACATAGAAAAAGTAGTAGGATGTAAAACGAAAAGCGCCGTACAAGACGAATAGGACGCCTTGACTGATTCATTACATATGAATGAGACACTACACAAATCCAATCAAATAACACATGGCTTGGAACCGACAAAATAAATACCTTAAAGTGTTGATCAAAAACTTCACCACTGACCTGTGACAGCAACAACAAATGCAGGAACGGCATTGCAGATGCCATGTCGGTTCCATGCCTCGCTGACTTGGCGAATACACCCGCCTTTTGTAGTTGTTGACTGAGGTAACTGGTGACGTAAGAGTTAGTGTTCGTAGTTGGGCACTGCACATTTGTCAAAATCAGCCGAGACACATATGTCCTTTTTTTTGGTTTGCCGTTCCAAGTCGATGCAGAGTTGCCACACAACTCCGTCTGTCACTGCTTTATCTTCTTTTACCCAACTTTTGCTGGAATATAAGCTGCCACATTGCGCTACGCATGAGATGCCACCAATCTGTAACAGCACAGGGAATGCATGAATGGCATTGCACACGCCATGCTGGTTCCATGCCCTTATCGTTTATAACAGAGGAATTTTCCTTGCACTTGAATATTTTAAAAGTGGGTTTAATCCAATCCGCTAATCACCTGCAGCTGTAGGAGCTTGGATTTCACAGACTTTGTTTGTGTGTACATATTCTGCAAGCTAGGTTGTCGTAGTAGCTGTAGGAGTTGTCATTTCACAGACATTGTTTGTGTTCATGCTGTAAATTAGGCTGTTGTGGTATGCAGTAGTTCAAATGCAGTAAAGGGCAGCAAAGATTAGAGGCTCTGGGGTGTTAAAGCCACCTGATAGCGATGATGAATGGTGCCCAATTCGCTGTGGCTCTGATGTAATAATTTTTTTCAAGTGACAGCAAATCGCCATTACTCTTCCTTTTAGAATCAAAATCTGCTGAGTAAACAGTCAAAAGCATTAGATTCTTCATTTATTGAAATATAGAAATTTGCGTGCGTGCAAAGGCATTTTTCGTTTCTGGCCGTTAATGTCAGCTGCACGCTACAATTTATGGTACGTTAGAATTGAGTAAGTACGGTACTAGTAGCTTCTTCAGGAGGCCACTATCAATGCAAAGTTATACTCCATTTCACACATAGCAGGCAACGCTGCAGAAGCTACACAAGTAGTGCAGCCATACAGGTCTCATTCTGTGTGCTTTGAAACACGGTTTTCTTGATCTGCAATATTTCTTACAAATTAACTGCATCATATATCCCAACTACTACTTGTGGACGGAAGTTTACGTCAGATCACACAATACTTGTGCATATTTCCACTTCTGGTAGACAACATACTATTTTTTGGTCACAGCACAAGTGATGCATTGTGGCTGCTGGACACAGAAACATGTTACTCCGCTCGTATGGTGGTAAAGAGGTTTAGACATCCGGTGCCTTTCATGTAATGAACATGTCATGTTCTGCGACGTAGAAGGACATGACTTAAATTTAATTATAATTGCTCAATGCATACCTGATATCTTTCTTTCGCGTGTAGTGCACTACTTTTCGGTCGTGGATGCTAACAGTGAGAGAAGTCACTCTAGCCTTCATAGTGTTGCCCTTCTGGGTATGGAATAGAGTATAGTTTAATCTGCACAGAAAGCATTGTTTGCCATTTTTTTCCACTTGCTCCATGTTAACTGGGACATCTGGTATATTTTATATGATTTCAGGACAAATTATGATACTTCATTAGAGTTCTCTTGTTGCTTCTCTGGGCACTTACTTTAGTTACAGCCAAAAACTAATTGGCCCTGCTGCTGAAAACACTAAAGAAAAGCTGAAGCATTTTGAGGCATAAGTGCATAGGCATCACCACTGCTACCTGTCCTTAGATAACATAGTGTGTTAAACATAATTATTAGAACTGTTGGGTGGAAATGTCTGGGTGCGGTCATTTGCCTGTCACTGAGTTGCATAGAACATCTATTGTGGCAGTTTCAAAGAAGTCTGGAGAAGCGACTGCCTCCCCCCCCCATCCCCTACTCACTCTTTCTTCTGATTCTCAACAGCACTGTACTACAAGCATATTGTGCATAAAATTCATAAGCAGGTCCGATTCATTGATTTCTATTGGAAAAAGGACCTGGTGATGTCACTTAATTCAGGGTGTCTACCAACCGGGAAAACCGGGAAAACCGGGAATTCTCAGGGATTTTAAGTAGTCTGGAAAAAGTCAGGGAAAACTCAGGGAATTTGGGCCTCTATCAAGGAAAATTAGCGGCAGTTTTACTGAAAGGGTCGAAAGTCACAGTAATGCTGGCTCGAGTAACAGACAGGAATCGTAATGAATCGTCTTTGACGCCCTGTCGTCGGCTGGAGGAATTGCTAGTGTACAGTTAAGGACTGACTTTCCGGATTCCCGATAATTTGGACGGCTTCGCGGCACCGTCACGTACCCCATAGAGTCAACGTATCACAACGTGTGAAATTTCCGACGCAAGAACTCTTCGCCGTCCGATTTGCCGGACGTTTTGCCATGATGGCAGGTCCGAAACGGCAATAATCAAAGGCACCACCGCTGCCGTTTTGATTACTTCGCTACCTCGAACCGGCACTCTCGCACGCAGATCCGCTGCCAGCCGTTGTCACCACTGCGGCGACGCTAGGCCTAGCTGCTTCGACGTTCGCTATGAAACTTCTTGCTGTTTGGTGCCGAGTTTTTTATTGAAAGAATTAGCTGCTGTCAGCAATGGTATAGACTCCGCCTTTGTGATCCTCGCGATTGACATAGAAAATGCCGGTTCCTGAAAGTCACCTTCGCCTCTGTAAAGAAATGTTACTTGGCGAAGCATACACAAAAGTATTGCAGTGAAGCATAACAAGCGTGGGCAGGGGCTATTGCCACGGAACACAGTATGTATTTCTTAATTATACACGCGTGCAGCCGGTATTTCCTGTCACATTACGAGCACCGATATGTCTAATATGTGTAGCGACAGGCCTTCAGAGCATTTTCGAACGTGCCTGTGGTGCGGTTTGAGTCCCTAAGGGCAGTAAATATGACACGCATTTATTTTTTTGCAACTGGCCGATTTTTCGGACGTTTTCGCGGCCCCTAGGGAGTTCGAAAAATCGGTCGTGGACTGTGCAACTGACCAAGATGCTTCAAATGGTCCTTGGGGCGAACGAGTGGCGAAGACAAGAACAGAAATGAACTACGCATTGAGGAATAAACGGGAAAGGAAGCTTGCTGCCGCCGTTTTGAAGGAGCTTGAGCTCAAAAAATAAAGTTTTGGCTGATGCCGAGACGCAGGTGTCCCTCATCTAAACCAAAATAAACTCTTTAAAGCAGTGAAACACAACACTCGGGCGTCGTGCGCGGGCTGAGAGTATGTCAGAACAGTTGAGGTTGACTTACGAGCTGTTGAGAGATAATCTCAATTATGACAAAGTTCGGGCCTCATACCACTGAGCTTGCGACAGTTGATAGAAATAGCTCATATTCGAAAATATTTGCTTCTATATGCATCTTTATTTTATTCGTATTTGAAAATGTCCGACTCCATTGCAATGTTTTTCAGACACTTTATTTGCTGTGCATTTTACTAACCACTGCCTTATATTCTCTTTTTAAATAACATAAACACTACTCGTTAGTATTCAAATTGGATTAAGTCGCTTTTTTCATTTTTTTCATGTGCCTTCTAGGGAGTGACAGCATCAGGCGACATGTTTTAAGCCCGTCTTGACATAAAACATAGCTAGTTCTGCATCACTCAGGGTAACTTGCAATGGCACTCGGGGAAAACCTGGAAAACTCAGGGAATTTGGAAATGTCAACTTGGTAGACACCCTGTTAATTGTATATACTCAAGACAACAATACACATGCATTGCATTTTCATACACTCCATATGGCAAGGTGGAGGTGGCTTTTAACTTCCCAGACTTTTCCAATGCTAAAAATGTTGTAGGAAAACGCATGTGACAGAGTCAAGTTTTTGTCACATGGCGACTAACTGCACTGTACTTCTTTAAGGAAAGAAGGTATGTGCAGAGATAAGACGTTTTGTTATAAAAGGAGTACATATTAGGTAAGAAGAAAAAAAAAAGACTGCAGTGGTAAATGTGTCCTTTCTTTTTCTGATATTTCTTGGTGTAAGTGCATATACATAAGTAAAATTTTGTTAACTCTGGTATATCTTCTGTTTTCAGGTACCTAGAAAAGGCCATGGCAACATATTTGGCCTGCACTCAGCAACTTGGTTGGCTCACTTGTATTTGTGAAACTGCTTTTTCTGTTTTACTTTACCCATCTCATTGACAGATCAGTATTGTGCGTCTTATACATTATGAATTTTCATAAGCATGTAAAATAAACTTTTTTGTTTACATTGTTTAACTGCTACTTGTTTTCCATAGTTGAAACCATTTTATGCAACATCTTTGATGTGATTAAAACAAACATATAATTCCTGCAGAAAGCTGTAATTGAAGTGGCAAAATGTGAATGAACATGTCAGCGAAGCTTTCAGGAGCAAAATGTAAAGAGCTTCCACTTGGAGCACGGCGAAGTGTTTCTTATGTGTCTCCTTGACGTCAGCTCTAGCGTGCACTGCAGTGAAGAGCAAGCACGAGGCAATGCTGGGGTTGAACGGCAAAGACTCAACTTCCAGAATTATTTTCTCGCCTAAAATGAAGATTGTTCTGATTCAACTCTCAGGAGTAAATGCCATTGAACAGTACTGTGCAACTTACTATTTTTCATGTTCTCTATCTACCTTGTACCACTACCTATGCCTGTAATAGATCCAGTCATACCATGTGTCAACTGTTGACCAGCTGATGCTTCTATCCACTTTGAATTCAAGTGCTTCTGGAAGGTGTACATTACTTACGGGGCTCACTGGGTGAATCCCTTCACATTTCATTAGGATGTGCTGAGTGGTCTGCTGATTTTTGCTACAACATATATATGACTCATATTCTTGTGAATATTTGCTCCAGTATGTTTTGTCTTTTCGACAGCCAACTCGAGCCTCAAATAGCAAGACACTTCCATTCATGTTATCGTACAGATTTTCCCTTCTAATTTCTTTCTTCCTATTGCAAATCTCCATGGTCTTTTTGTTTCCCTTATTTGCACCCAATTTTCTATCTCTGTTTCTATCATTTTCTTTCTAATGACTCCTGGTTGTCACTTTCAATTACCCTGTGCTTGGTTGCCAACTTTCTGGACCTCTTCCTCCATTCTGTGTCCATGCTTTTCTGGCACAGATACTTGTGCACTTTAGCTGCCCATTTATTTTCATCTATGTTCTCGAGTCTTTCTTCAAAACTAATTTTGCTCTGCGCTTCTCTGACTTCAAAAGAAGCCCAACCCACGTCACCCTGCACTGGCTCATTTGTGGTTTTACCGAGGGCTCCCAGAGCCAACCAGCCCACTAACCTTTGATTTACTTTCAACCCCGACACAATATCCGACATTACGCACAGAACGGTACTTGCGAATGTTAGCGCTGGGACCATTACTCCTTTCCAGATTCCATACATCACTTCATATTTATTTTGGCCCCAAAGTGCTCCACGTTTCATTGTTGCTGCAATCCACTTCCCCTTTATTTTCAGATTATCTTGGTGGGTGCTTGACAATGGGAATGACTTACTGTTGAATTGACACCACATAATTACTTGTCTCTTCATTAAAGGTCATAATTCCCAATTTCTCTGTGCTAAACTTAAGGCCTAGATTTGTCACTGCATTGCCACACATATATACGCAAGTGTCTCTAACTAATTGTCCACTAGTAGCACTATGCCGTCCACATATATCAGTCCGGGAACCTTCTGTTGCCCCATTTGTCCACTCTGCATGTAGCATAAATCAAACCCTAATTCACTGTTTTCTAGTCGTCTTTCTATGCCCTTAACATACAGCATGAACAGCAATGGAAGCAGGACATCCTTGCTTCAGTCCTTGGTGAATTTCCACCACTTCATTACATTTTTGGCCTTCCTATACAATTTCTACTTGGTTGTCTCTATACATCTCCCTTAGCAGCTCCACAAAATCGTCATCTATGCCTTTGTGCTTGAGAATATTGCATAACAATTCCCTGTATATGTTGTCGTAGACTCCTTTAATTCTAGACATTGTATCCATAAATATACATTCTGAGCTACTGAAACCTCTATGCACCGAGTTAGTACAAACATATTATCCTCTGAGTGGCTGCCTGGTCTGAACCAATTCTGTTTTACCCAATATATCATTTTTTATGTTCTAATTTTATGGCTTGCATTACCATGCTACATATGACCGACATTACCGTAACTGGCCTGCATGAGTTCGACTTATCCTTATTATCTTTGCCTTTGTAGATGAGGTTCTTGCTTTCATGCCATCGAACTGGAATTTTCTTCGTTCTAATCACTTGCTCTATGGCATTAGTCAGCACTTCCTTACTCTTTGGACCGAGGTTTTTGATTAGCTGTATTGGGATTTCATCAGGCCCTGCAACGGTGTTATTAGAGACATTTTATTCTGCTTTCTTCCAGTAAAAGTTTTCTATGCTAAATTTTTATCTCTTAGACTTTTCTACTGTTGCCAGATCTGTTTGTGTTTGAACTACGCTTTCTTTCATGCTAAAGTTATCCTTAATAACGTCTCTGATGTACTGCAGCGCATCATCTCCTTCGAAGATGGCACGTCTTCAACCTTTATAGCCATTTGGGAATTTTATTTGAGCTCCGAGTGCTCTTACATGTTTCCAGAATCTTGCTGGTGCACCTTTGTCTCTTTTGCGAATGTTATGCAGCCAACGTTCACTTGTGCATTTTGTTTTCTCAGTCACATCTAAGGAACACCTTTTTTTTGTGTGTGTGTAATCCCAACTTTTTGGCTTCTTGATAATCCTTTGATGTCAGCCTATGGTCTTCTATAGCTTGCTTTATTTCCTTGTTCCACTACTGATGTGGTTTTCTCTTTTCAGTCCAACAATTTTTTGTCGTGTCTCTCTTATCTCCAGCTGCATAAAATCTACCAGTTCCTTATATTTTCTGACTGTTGTAAGAAATGCCTCCATTCCCTTTTTTTTGTGTGTGTGTGTGTGTGATCTCCCTTTGCTTTTCATTCATCTTTAGAAATTCTGATGCTATTGGTTCGTGTTTTACGATAGTATCTCTCCCAAATCTAAGGTTAAAAGTTTCTGATCACTAACCAGGCTCTATTTTCCATGTTCATCTATCATCATATGGTCTAGTCATTCACAGACTGTTTCTGAGACTAAGGCATAGTCAAGTACATGACTGCCTGTTTTCACATTGCCACGTTACCTGTCCATGACACTTATTCTCCCTGTTATCTACTATGTCGTTCTGTTCATCGCACAGATTTAGCATTGGAGAACTGTTGTAATCAGCATATCCGTCTAAATCCTCCATGTGCACATTCATATCTCCTACTAATATTACCTGGCCCAATTTCTTGAACCCATTAATATTGCTTCTAATTCAATCATTCAATTCTTTACTTTTATCTCTGCTATCACTACCATAGGTAAGCTACTCCGAGCCGCGTCTTTTTGCCTTCTCATGTGCTGCTAATCCATAAATGCATCTTACATGTCTCTTTTACCTTTTGCCACTTCATACTTTGCCGAATTAAGGACGCGTTCTTGGACGATCGCTTTCGATGATATCAACTTTCAGTGTGCATTTATTGACTGGTTGAGCAAAACCGCGGATGAGCTGATTGTCTGGTTGAACACTACGTCACACGAAGGTGATCGCCCAAAGTGATCATCCGAGAATACGTCGCCATGATCACCAATATATGTCATATGCAGCTGTCTCAGGGTAGGGTACGTCGTATCTCTACTGCTTTCTGGAATTAATAACTATGTCTAGCACAACCTCACAAGACAGCTGCAGTTGCGGAGTATTCCATGGAATGAGGGAGTGGCATCATCCCGTTCCTTTAATTCTGGCATTTAAATGCCTGAACATCATTATATATATATATATATACTGGGTGTGAATGTCCCATTTAACTTGGACCAAGATCTTTAAAAAACCAAGAGCTCCAGAGAAATCGTATCGACTGCATAGTAGCCGTATCTGTATCTGCGACCGCAGATAGGTGCGAGCTTTAACTTGCATTGTTACAAGCCGCCAGAAGTGTGTGCTGCTAACGTGCATCAGAACAAAGCTATGAAACTTCTGTAACAGTTTTAGTATGGTGGCTAGAGCCTCTCGCCACCATAGTTTTAGTGAAGCAGACACGCTCCTGTGCACTTGTACTTTTTTGTGGCACTTTGAAGCCGACGGAGACCCACGCCGTGATTACTTTAGTGTCTCTGTTGCTGGCTGACGCTCACACTCATAGACCCTAAACACAACTGTTAAGCTTACACACCACACTCCAAAGTCAGCTTGTCGCACGAACAGAATGTGCTGCGAGAAAGATGCGGTCCGAAAAAAATTGTGGGGCCGCAACATTCATATAGAAACGGATTACCAGCGAAGCTGTTTAAGCTGCATACAAATTCTCCGCTTTTGCACGGTCCCGCTGTCGCTGGTTGTATTCGCTTTTCTGCTGTAGACACCTCTACACTCGTTCCTCCGGCGTGTGCCGCCGCGGTCACCCATGCATCTGCCGCAACCGCCGCTGCAGCCGCGCCGGCACCTCTGACGCGCGTGACGTCATAGCCACGGAAGCGCGGGCCACGTGCACAGGCGCCGTCGCCAAGGTCGATTCAAATAGGTCGCGAAGCTTCGGGCGAAAAGCGGTTCAGTACAGATTGTCACCGACATCAGCATGGGGGGGTTATGGGAGCAGCGATTGAAGCGCGACTATGTTTGGAGCGAACAAACATTGCGAAAGAAAAACGCGTTTTTTAATTCAAACGAGACACAGTTAGATTCTTTCAACAAAAATAAAATTCCTAGACAATTTTATACATTCTTGACGAGTTAAGAAAATACAAGTTTAATTTTATTATTATTAATAAACGCATTTCTTTTAAGCGCCCATCGCTACAGGGGGCGTTGACGCCACTATCACTCGCAATGCAATGCACGTTATGTGCACGTCTTGAAATGGGCAGAAAGGCGCACTCGTATCACCTGTTGAAATACGCCCCTCTCACAGTTTCTGTTTTCTTGCTTGTCAAAGTTTGTCTGAACCCGCCGTGGTTGCTCAGTGGCTATGGTGTTGGGCTGCTGAGCACGAGGTCGCGGGTTCGAATCCCGGCCACGGCGGCCGCATTTCGATGGGGGCGAAATGCGAAAACACCCGTGTGTTTAGATTTAGGTGCACGTTTAAGAACCCCAGGTGGTCAAAATTTCCGGAGTCCTCCACTACGGCGTGCCTCATAATCAGAAAGTGGTTTTGGCACGTAAAACCCGAAATATTATTATTAAGTTTGTCTGAATTTGGTGACGCGGGTAGCTTCATTGCTTCTTAATCTGTTCAGTCAAATGTAGTGAGTTACGACCGCCAGATAATTGTGTAGTTGTTTTCGTGCGACCGCGCTGGCCGACGGGTTTGGCATCCAACAATAGGATCAGCACTCTACACCTAAAGCTTTCGTCGGCCTCCAAAGAAAGTATGTTCTGTGCAGGGATGCGATTTCGACAACCGTACGGCTGGCCTTTTCCTGCATCGCTTTCCGCGCTGAAAGCTCGAAACGCCCATCAAGTCGAATGGCAGGGCATTTGAATATATAGCTCCAAAGGTAGAACAACAAAACAAATTTCGCGCCTTCGAAAACAAAATGACGTCACATCTGCTTCTAACGGACATGGCGTCACAATATTTTTTTTTTCCGCCGGAAGTGTTCCCACCACTTACAGATGGCGCTAAGCCCCATGGACCGCCGATGGACCGCCATGTTTTGAACGTATGGGCTCCTATGGAAGCTTCGCTACCAGGTACATTTACCTTGCCGTCGCCACACATTCCCCCCCGCCTTGCTGCAGCGCCGTCGCCACACACTTTCCCCATCTCCACTACAGTCTCCATTCCTGGCCACGCGCCGTGTCGCCGCGCGTAAGTGCGCGCCGATGGACGCGCCACTGCTGGCGGCCTTGCGCAGGACACACGGGAGCCAGCCGCGCGCGGTAGTTTGTCGTGTCGATTCACGTTTTGAGAGCCAAATAGACAACACCCTTCGCATGTGTGGGGTGGCCAAAGCTTCAAGGATTGGTGAATTTTCGCAGGGTGGGGGGCTCAAATACCGGCGATACGATACGATACGATACGAATTTCTAATCATTCCCCGCAAAGCCTCATCAGCGGGAGCAACGGTAGCAATAGAGCGTCACTTCGGCGGGAAATTTTTTGTTCTCTTCCTTTCTTTTGTTGCGTCGGTGTGTTTTTTTTTTTCACTCGATCATAGACGCGTAAGCGACGTAGTTCGTCTGCAGTGCAGCATGCGGTTTAAAGGCATTTCGCTAAAGTTCGAAATGCCGTTTGCCGCTTATATTGTTTTCCGCTTCTTTACGGCGTTGTGCTAGCTAGGCAGCACGACTGCACGAGCGCATTGTGTTGCACGTTAAAGCTACTGAAGTTTGCAAAAACCGAAATTGTTGGTTTTATGTGACCCGGTAAATCCTCGCACCAGCTGGCGCGCGCAATTCATGTTCTAGCATCTATTTTGTGCGTGGCTTCGCACATGTTTAACTATTGCTGGTTGCTTCATGCGTAACTCTTGTTGATTCTTTTGAGCTGCGAGGTTTTCATCCTGCCTCGTTTGTAAAAGGTACTATAAATCACGCTGTGTCTTGTCGGAATGATACCAAGCAAGTGCTTCTATAACAGCTTTATTCTTTTCGACCGAGGTCATCTTAGATATTGTGGTTTGTTGGGAAATGTGTCTAGAAAATATGTAGTTCAGGCTTGTTCCCAGAATTGTAAACTTAATGAAAGCATTCTTAAAAGACAGGACATATGAATTTCAGCTATCTCCCGGTCATTTAGCCAGGCACTTCACCAACTCTGTAGGAGTCCCACAGGGGTCAGTCATCTCCCCTACACTTTTTAATGTCATCATGGCCAAGACCGCGTGGAAGTTAGACGCAGTTGAAAACCTTTGGTTTACAATGTACGCTGGTGACATAACCCTGTGGGCGACCTATAGGCTCAGTAACATAGGCTGAACAAGTAACAACGCTACAAAATGCACTGGATATAATTGATCAGGAGCTGAAGCCAACAGGCATGAGACCCTCGCCGGAGAAGACGCACTACATCACGATACATGACAAACATGGAAGGTCCAACGTAACCCTTTATTTCGACGGCCACCAATTTCGCCAACCGGAAGAGGGATACCTCAGAATATTGGGCATCTCAATCAACAAGGACGGCACGGCAAGCACATATGGCTTCAACATTTGAAGCAGCAATGGAAACCAATGGTGCACCTTATCAGGAGGCTAACCCACCACAGCGGAGGGGCAGGAACAGAGGTTGCACGACGGCTTACGGTAGCTGTTCTCATCGCCAAGATAAGGTACGGAGCCCCGCATTACGACCTGACGGCTGCAAACTACAAGCAACTTGACAAGCTACACAACATGACTATGAGGGCCATCACCGGCCTACCAGTACACGCAAAAAAAGAAGACCTGCACAGATATTCCGGCCTTCCGACGGTGGAAGCATTGGTTAAAACCCACAAGGATAACCATGAAACGAGGCTGAAGAACACGTGGAATGGTCAGCGACTGCTATCTGCACTGCATGGCACCAAATTAACCTGCACCTGCCAGAGCTGGATCACCTCCCTCCACCGTGGGATGAAATAAGGGTTACGGAACCCAGACCACTACCTACGAACACCAAAGGTGAAGGCAGGGCACACCGACAACAATGTGTACTAGACGCGCAACAAAAGCATGAAGGAACAAAAAAATTACCGACGATTACGTTACTTCCTAATGCGAAATTTGAGCGCAGCAAATAAGCTGTTTCACCTTTTCGATAGATTGAGGCAAAGAAATCGAGCAACACATGTATGCGCTATCACAGAATTTTTTTTTTCACACGTATTCCTTTAACAAAGACTCCACTAACAGTTCTTGACAGTCATGAAGGAAGCTTTGTGGTCGGAGAAATAGACTGATATATGTTCGACTTGGTACCACCGCACAGGGGTTGCATTGGAGGAGGAGCGAAGAAAGGAATTAAGTTCGAGCCGGCGCTTTGACAACCGGAGACTCGCAGGAAGAGGGGGGAGGGGGGCGGCGTGTACACCCAGCGGCAAACGATGGGGGCAGAAGCGCGCGCAGCAAGCGGACAACACGATAAAGGGAGGAGGGAAGAGATAGCAGCGACTGACTGATGCCGCTGACGCCGATAGTGAGTCAACCCCAGCTGCGGAGTTGGTTTCAGGGACAACGCCGCCGATGCCGACACAAACAATATGATACAGCTCGGTTCCGCAGCGCTAAGAACCAGGTCTAGCCGTGGGAAGGTGGTCACGTATTCGTCGACGTGCCGGGGCCTACGTGAAATAACCGGCGCGTCGGCAACTGAAGAGCACCCTATCCGCCACACAAGAACAGGGGGGGGGGACCCTTTCCTCCTCTTTCTGCATGGCGGCGACGGTGTTCTATGCAGTCACGTTATCTTGACTCTCTAGCGGCGTCAGCGGCATGCAGCGGTATCAGTCGGTCGCTGCTAGCGCTGGGGGGATGAAAGGGGGGCGGAGCTGGTTACGAGGCCGACGACGACGCGAAACCCAGGAACGGACGCCAAAGAGCTGCGCTCTAAAAATATATATTGATGCTGCCTTACAATACGATGAACATTCAGGCAAAATGTATGCCGCTACCGCTTTCTACAGAGAAAACGGGCAAACACGTACACGCCGTGAGCCACAGCGGCTATGCTTATACTGGACAGCCACCGATCTTGAACTGCTGACCATCGAAGAAGCCATTCAATTCTGTGAGGCGCGCACAGAAGACGGTCACATCTACACCGACAGTCAAGAGGCCCTCAAGCAACTGAACTTCTGATCCTGCACGACTACCATAGCGCACCGCATAAAACAAGCCTGCCGCCACCTGCGGGACAATAGACATGCACGCATTTTCGTACACTGGGTCACAACATGAGGGGAGCGGGGAACAGGGCGGCCTATGAAGCTGCAGGCGAGAAAATTAGAGAAGACCGGCCATCGCAGCCGTGAAGTGAGCCCGTCCCTGCTGGACCACACTTATAGCTACCCGTCATCCGTCGTTGTACCAGATCACCAGACTGCCCGGTTGAAACACGAGAGGAAGGCTCTACTACGGGAGTCCATTCCTAGCATCCTTCCTCCCATCACCACTTGCCTTCCCAGAACAGCACAGGTTCTCATCCACAAAGCAAGAGCTAAGGCATCTATTACACCGGATGTTCTGAGCAAGTGGATCGAGAGGAGCACAAGTGGAATGCCCCGACTGCCCTGCAATCAACGTCGATCTCAAACATCTGATCTGACCCTGTCCTGCCACAGCCAACCTCGGCAACAAGCACACTCGACCTCTAAAGGTGGCATCGTACGAAGACTGGGTCGCACCGCAAGCAGATGCCACCAGAAGAATTAACGCTTTGCTGTCCTTTGCGAAGGAGGCAGGCATCCTTCCTTTCACCTGATCCCTTACCCCTATCTTAGGCCACGGGCCATCCCTTCTAATAAAAGTTTCAATCAATCTGCGGGCTGCCGCGTGTTACCCGCTCCTGGAACTGCCCGCTCCGAAACGCTGCTTTCTCTAGATGACGACAGGTGGCGACACAAGTTGATGCTTGAGCCGTCGTGGCAGCAACTCGCATCCTCATTAGCGCAGGCGAATTTACACTTTTTTCTTAGAAACCAGGCAACTGACTATGCCAAATGTTATATTAAACGAAGTCGACGCCAAAATGCGATCTTTCTGCAAAAGTTGAGCAAGAACAGTGCGGCAGTGAGCGCAAAATCGTTTTTTGAGCACGCGCAGCCAAATATTCAGGACCCTGTATATTTTGCATAACAGCTGATTACCGCCTCAGTGCTGTGTAATCAGTCTCGGCAGTCGTTATGTGACAGAAATCTGTCGATAACGTGTTTTTCAGGGCCATTAAAGTTGTATGTTTTGACTGCTTCTCGCAACCATGGATTCATCTAAAAATGCAAGGGATTGGTATTCTCCGGAGGTGCATAAGCAGCGACTGTAAGACGTCAGAGCTATGAAGGTACAACATGAAGGTCTGCCCGCTTAGCTCGTAAAGTCTGCTAAGTTAGTCAATTCGAATAAAAAGGGATGGAATAGAAGCAATTAAAATTTTGCGCCCAAGGTACCCCGGTGTTTTGCGCGTCAATGAAACCGGCAGTCGGTTAAGGAAATATCGCTATGCTCTTGCGCTTCACGGCGCTATCTATATAGCTTTAAAAATATAACAAAACTTAGTATCACGTTTTCATATAACATGGTTCGAATTGCGCGTTTTGAGGACGGTACACAGAAAGAATACATAGAGGTCAGTCGCCGACTTTTTGTGTCCTGTCATGTTACATTAAGCTAGCGATTAACCAACTTGCCCATGTAAGTCTCGCAATTAGTATCATGTGCCTACCTTCCCGTTTCAGAGGGCATGCATGCATGCCCATATCATCATTGACCTTAATTAATTGTCATCAATGTTCTATGAATATGCGCGCGCGTGGATGGTGCTGACCAGCTTGGTCATGCAGAGTTTGTATGTAGTAAACGCAAAGCAAATTAAATGTACAGCGATTTCAAAGTAACATCTCTGTGCCTTAAATTGCAAACGTTATTCGCCTTCATAATCGCGCACCCTTGCGTTCTACAGTTGGGCCCAGAGCACATGATGATGGTGGTCTCGGAGGTTAATTGTTGATATGGCCTTCACCTTATGCACGAACAGCATTCCTCCACCGCTATCGTGATAAACAGTGCCTCAGCTGGCATGAAGGTGCACGTGTTAGCAAAAGTAACGATCAAGTGTCTCGCCTCGTTACGGGAATAATAATAATAATAATAATAATAATAATAATAATAATAATAATAATAATAATAATAATAATAATAATAATAATAATAATAATAATTTAAGTCTGATGCACTGGTGGTTTGCGAGGGTAAACTGCAGGCCTGGGCCTTCCCACGCCCTCTTGCCTTTCCCCTACCTTTACATACACGCCTCTATAAAGTTGGTTGTAGGTGTTCTGTGTTTGCAACGAACTCAGCTATACCTACAGACGCATATCGATTCCCACAGTGCGTGGATACTGCATAATTTTTCAAGGGCAAGCTTCCCGCTTCAAGTATAGAGTGTTGACCCTTATGGAAGGACGCTTGCAATAATGCTTATTGTTCAGCTGGGATCCCGATCGAGAAGCGTAACGCTATAAAGTTCACTTCCACAGCAGCGTAGCGTCAACCAAAAAATATTACGGACCATGAAATCTGAGAAAAAGCTGAATATCTCCGCATCCTCACAACGCAGCCATTTTTCGACTAGAAATATATGCGAACAACATTGTTTTATACACTTTTACTGGCAACTGCAGAGGCTGTTCTGAGATCCCGTGATCCGTAAACTTTCTTGGTTGACAGTACATTTGTGGTGCTTCCATTTGTACTTAAAAAAAAATATATATATAGTGATGAATAAAAGGATGTCCACCTAGCGGACGTCTTGCGTGATATTCCCAAATGGGACGTCCCGCAGTGATTATGACTTGCGTATAAAACGTAGGACAAGCCCCAAATATTAGTCTCATATTTGTGTTGGCTGTTTTAGCGGATGGCTTATGCACGGCTTTCTGTTGTCTCCCGAAGATCCTCCCATGTGCGATGATATATGGTTGGATGGACATTGGATGGACAAAAGTCGTACGAGGGTAGCAGGCAGCGTCTGTTAAGATGCGCATGACGCGATAGCGTCACTGCGCTACATGGCGCTACAATGAGCCGTGAGAAATCCTCAGTGTGCAAACTCAGGCGCCGCACCGCGGGCGGGCACTGCGCGGGCGCGACCGCACGCTGCGATAGGACAACCGGAGAACGTTCGCCGCGCCGGTGATACAGGCGGTCGTGCTAGTAGAGCCGGCGGTCCTTGCATAGACAAAAGCTTATGGCAAGCTCCATTGCAAGCTTGGAAACGAAATACGCACTACGCGCACACGTAGCATTCGCCGGCGCTCCTATATAATGTGCACTGCTAAGCATATGGTTGGTGTGGCACTAACAGTATTAATAGTACTAATTTAAAGGGTAAAGCTGGCACGCCGTTCCAACCGTAGTCGGCATATTCTGGCATAGGCGGCGCTAGTGGGGTCAAGCTGAAGGCAGAAGGGCAGTGGTGGGAGCTGTGGGAATCTGGGAGCGCGCACTAGCCACGGCCGCCACGGCGTCAGAGCGGCCGCAACCCCGCAGCAGCCTAAGGTTCGCGGGGGCCACAGTGGCCGCCAACGTTGCGCAGGGCAGAGTAGTACGTAGTAAGTACTTTGCAATGCGTGTTGGCTGATACCATAGCTAGTACGGGTAGTACTGGCTCGCATTGTTCATGTGTCGCTGAAGGCTCCTGTGTGGCCACATGCCCTTTGCGTCAGAAGCCGCCAGAAGAAATATTGTGCAGGAAGGGCGACTGCGGACATTGTGGTGTGCCTAGACAGCTTTCTCGTACGATTCTGTCTTGCTCTGGGCAAGTGGTCCGCTTGACTTGCTCGAGTTTCTTGAGTACAGTCGCTGAATTTAGAGCGCCGTACGTACCATGGCGGAGAGCGGCCAAGTGCGGCTTTCTCACGATGAGCTTTTGCAAGCGCACAGGAAGGAACGGAAAGAATTGCAAGGTGAGTGAAATCATCAGCTCATGTTTTCTTTCACGCTATAGTAAAGAAGAAATTGAACGCATGAAGCTGCGCGATGCCCAGCGGTCCGACCTGGCAGTTATTAAACTTTCCTTCGCGCGTTCTCCTTTGCGAAGGCGTTACGGACTTCTTGTCGCTATTTGCGTACGAAGTCATTTGCTACTACAAACTGAACGCCATTTGAAAATTGCAGTAGTGCATACGGCGCGATTGGTTTTGTCGCGCGAGGGAGAGCTTGAAAAAAAAAAAGAGAGAGAGAATTAAGAAATTGTAATTCAAGCGCCGCTGTTTTGAGCGTGTTAGACTGTATTTGTAGTGTATTTTATATAAACGTGTCTTGTTGCGTTTCAAGTTTTTGTCGACTTTGCTGTTTTAAGATTGGAGAGTGCTGCAACTTTTTCTTACCCCATACTCTCTCTCTTTTTTTTCAATTTCTCCCTTCCCCATTAGGCGCGGTCAAATGCCAGCAGTACCACCTGAACACCCAGCAGTTTGAAGTCTGCTTCAGGAGACTCCAATCTATCCCATTTCCCGCCAACAACATTGTCTCGCTGCACCTTCATGAGTTTCTTGCCAACTGTGCCATCAAGCATGGCATAGCAGAGGACACTTTACTCCTGTGTCTTGTTACAGCCACGTCCCACCTTATGGGTCTTTCATCGTCAACAAAAATCTGTCTGTCATCGGCTTGGCAAGAAAATCCTGTGCTGTGGTCTTCTGTCTTGGTGCCAAGGGAACACAGTTGTCACAATTTTGTCTGGACCCTACAAAAACTCCTTTGTGACTTACACTCAGAACTGCCTTCCAGGG
Source organism: Dermacentor albipictus (assembly GCF_038994185.2). Classification (NCBI taxonomy): domain Eukaryota; kingdom Metazoa; phylum Arthropoda; class Arachnida; order Ixodida; family Ixodidae; genus Dermacentor; species Dermacentor albipictus. Next base: position 171,899,628 of record NC_091821.1, read on the forward strand.
ATATTGCAGCAAAGCCTGTAGTAGTGGATGAAGCATCATGTACTAGCCTTACCAGGTTGCTGACACTGCCACAGGTTGGGCCTGTTATAGGTGCACATACTTCTTTCGAGCAAGTAAAATCTGTTTTTTCATCTGTTGGGAAAGGAAAATTTGAAAGACTTGCCTTGGGTGTGCCCGTGCTGTGGTGTCCAGTAACTTCTGATGTCCCTTTCTTGAGTGAAGCACGTTTTAATCTTTGCTGTATCACAGACCCATATACTTTTCATTCTGTTCTATCTTCAAAGCTGTATGAAAACTTGGAATTCCAGGAATGCATGTGGCCTAATGTTCTCCTTGCTTGTGGTCATGAAAGATCACGGGACCTGGCCACTGTATATGAACAGGTAGCAGATGTGGAGGTAGACAGGTTGAAAGCCTTGCTGCTTTCCATTGCAGAAGCACATTGCTTACCTGTGCAGTACAAGTTATCAGAGGAAGCAAGGTGTGTTCTTCCACAACTTATGTCGAAGTTCAAGCAGCTGGCATTAAGTTGGAATTGCCGAGTTGCACTGTTCAAGACAGCCACTAGTCAGATCTTTCGATTGGCTGCAGCACTATATGTTTTGGATGGTTGTCTTAGTGCAGCGATTCAGCCTGACATACGTGAGTATGAAATACCTGCAGCACATGTTTGGGAAGCACATGACATAGTTATGCACACATTGCGAATTAAAGCAGAGTTTCTTGAATGTCCACTTCGAGATGAGTTGTTCCACACTGTTGAGAACCCCAGAACATCCCATCAGAGCAACAGCTTTCAGCATTGTGCAAATGGAGCAGTATCCAATATTTCTGTTTCGTCAGTTTTCTGTGTGGCACCTGATGTACAGATGCAACCAAACCATGAGCAAGTTCCAGTACCTGTTCCAATTCCTCGTGAGCTTTCTGTGTCTATTGTTCAATCGCCAGCGCGGGACAATGAGCTCAGTGGTTCACACATCTCACTACCTGAGCAACAAGAATCCTTCATTTCATTTAGCTCTATTATTCCAGATTCGCAAGAGGAGTTTGTGGACAAATTTCACTACAAAATCAGGCGGCTGCTAATATGTGGGAAGACCCTTCTCACACCAACATTAGTGGCCCAGATGAAGTATGTTTCAGTAACTGATCCAAACATCCCTGGGAAGCCACGCTACCCCACACAACTTGCTGCCCTTTTTCTTGAGCGAGTTGCTGCCTTGGGATTTGGCACCATGCTAACACGACATGACAGCCACTCCAAAAAGCTGTTGTTTCGGAAAACAGACTATCAGCATCTTGGTCAAGCTCAGCTAAAACTTCTTCAGAACCTTCGTGTGACCAGAGAACAGTATTCGCAAGGCTGTCAGCGACCACGTGCAGCTTCATATTGGGAAACTGGATCAGGTTTACCCGTCCGCTTGCCACATTCACCGCAGAGTCTTCCCGTCAAGCAAGAGGTCATCGACATAAACTAAAGAACAGAGCAGAGTTTTTTATGTGTCGCTTATTAAGTGATATGTCCTTTCCAGCCGCACTACTGCAAAGTAGCAGTGTTAGTTTTCAAGCTAAAGCCATGACCTCAACTATTTAGAGACTGCTGCCACCAAATACCTGATTTTTGTAGACGGTAAGCCCCTCGGGTGTCGGTCATCGGTTGATCCTTAGCAGGGGTTTCCCAATTTGTTTCTATGTTTCTGCATTGCACATTGTGGACCATTTAAACATTCATAACCATTGATTGACATGACTGGCTCGTGATGTTTGGATGTTCATCCATCTTGTGATGACTGCGCAGTGCATGAGTTACTCTTTTCATTCCAAGAGTAGTTGTAGAAAAACTAGACTCATTATTTATCTGCATGACTTTCAAAGTTAACTTATCCATTTGCAACTTACAATTAAATCTGCTTGTTATGCACCTCAAGTATATTGGTTGCGAGTGGCAGTTTTAGTGGAAAGCGTTCAATGTGTGTATGTGTGTGTGTGTGTGTGTGTGTGTGTGTGTGTGTGTGTGTGTGTGTGTGTGTGTGTGTGTGTGTAATCTGAGAGAGAGGTTACTTCACCTTGAGAGCCCTCTGGGAATGCCTTAGAAGGCATTGTATGATGAGTGATTCGTGCATTTCAACTACTTTGAACAGGTTGACAAAAATTGGACACCTTTATAGTAGAACCAAATAGCTTTTGAATGACTTGTAATATTAATGGGGCGATTTGCTGTCGTGGCTTACTGTGACCATATTGAATGTCTTGTGTTTCATAGCATATTAGTTGTTTGCACATGCATTGAAGGTTATGAAATACTGGTTATGAAGTGGTATCGATAATTACACATTGGGTGAACAGCTGTTCTGATGTTTAGATGACACAGGTAAATACAAAATAGGAGCTAAAACTTCATTGTATTTTATTTGGCATTTACTCATTTAATTTCTATCCCTTGTACTTGCAAGGCATGACCCTGTGATGTAATTTTGTTTTCTGTTAATTTACAATTCTACTCTTGCAAATATTTTATTAGAATAAGCAGTCATTTCCTTGCGCAGTAAGCAGGTGGATTTGGTAATGCTTTCATTACATTGTGTATATACTAATCATGTAATACGATCCATTGACTGCTGCCCTTTCATATTGAATTCTCAGTTTTATACACCCCGAAAGCTATTTTACCAAGCATTGTCATGCATGCGGACTGAATGCACAACACCTAGGTTATCAAGATATGTCAGTTGGCATTGGTTGAGGAATAGTTCAGCCAATCTACACTGGGTGCACATATTTTTGCTGCAACACAAAGGTTTAGTGACCTATTAGTGTAGCTACAGTTACAAAAGTGGTTGTGTTTAACAGTAGTCCTATGTGTTAGTTACTTTTTATTCTCGAAATGTTAACATTTTTTTCCATTTTTGTTCTGGAGCTAGCCTGCAGGTTTTCAAATGCCTTCATTACTTTCTGCATTTGTGTTAAGAGATTTGTTAAAACATTATACACAATAGCTTGAGGCTATAAGTGTTACTTTAAAGTGTAATAACATATCTGTGCTATTATGGCCACTTACTTTTGAGCTAAACTCCCGATTTAAGCAGTGCTTTCATTGAAGTGGCTAGTAGCAGAATAATTGAACAATAATTGAATTGAATGAAACTGAACAAACAAACTTGAAGACTTGTGCTACAACAAAAGGAGAACAAAAAGATTGAAATTAAATACTGTTATGTTCCACATATTGAACAAAGGTTTCCATATGTTGGCATGTCAATTTTGCTTATTATATTTTGCTACCATAGGTTTTAGGGTTCTTATATGGCTGAATTTCGTTGTGTTGTATGTGGGTAATTTCTTCTCTTTGCCCCAAAATTGTCTATTGTATGATGTTTGGGTTCATATTATATTTTCGTTAGGCAGTAATATGGGAAATATGAGAGACGGTTTTAAGGGGCGTAGAGAGTATGCAGACTATGCAGAAAAATAAAGCTGTTCTAATGCAGAGAATGCTACCAGCATATCTTTGCATTGGTCACTTGTACAGCCTTTTAAGATCGGAAACATGGGTCATAAAATGTGAAAACTTGTGGGATGTACTAAGCATGTCAAAATGCAAAAGCAGAAACAGTCTAAAAGCCTTACATTTAGTGATATAAATATCGGTCATTCACATAAGGTTAACAAATTCACTAATTGCAACAAAGTAATACCATTGTTTTAGAATGGAACCAATAGTATGTGTTGAAACCTTTGAAAAGCTTGCAAAAAATGACAATATCAACAAGGGCTCACACAGCATGCTGTATTGTTTCAAGCCAGCCACGGACTCAATCTGATGCTTTGTTCTGAAAGCCTTTGAAGTTTTAAAACTTCTTATAATTTGGACAAGTGTGCACAGTCACTGCCATGTTTACACCACATTTAAGCATTACTGCTGTGATTATGTTGGGCTGTGACCACTTTACGGTTACAAGTGCTGTCTGAATAACAAACTCCACAGTGAAGTAGCATTGCTTACCATTTTAACAGTGGAGCTGTTAGTTACGTAAACTTTGCTGCTGTGGTGGTGTCTCTACTGTTGAACCTGTGAACAATTTGAACTACCTCCCAAAATGTTGCCTTGTCTCTAGAATTCTTACTTTTTTTAACATGCTAAGCCTGTCACATATGCCATTTGTGCTGAATGGGTGGTGGTGACTGGGTATCAGTTCTGATTGTACAGTTCTCCAATATTTTAATAATCTCACGAAAGCATTGACCAGCACATTGGTCAGCACTGTGTCAAGGTGCGCCCCTATGAAAGTAGCGAGGGTAGGCACATGTGTACAGAGCGTCCTCGCGTCAGAGCATCGTCTTCCAGGCTATTTCATTGAATCCAGCACAGTTCCTGCTGTTTATTCGCTCATCTTTCGGCCATTGCAACTTGGCACATATGGCCCATAAATGGGCAACTATGGCACATAAATTTTGCTAACAAATTATTCCCCATGAGTAGAGCTCGTCGTTAATTTTTAGAAATTGTGCAGACAAGTAAGTTTCGACAACTAAAGCCCAAACTTTTAAATCATGCCATTTAGTGTTCATTAGTGCCACATAGAAATTACTGCAGAGAAGTGTTGCAATGCTAGTAACTGTAGATCTGATCTTCGTGTTAGTGTAGATATTATAGTATGCAGAAGGTGGCACAAGCCATGTGTTTGCTGCATTTAAGAAATAATTGGTTTGCACTAGGAATTAGTGAATTGATCATTTTATTATGGAACTGACCTGCAACCATCTTTCTGCACTGACTGTATTGACACTGAATGTTGGGAGCTGCTTGAATGTAATGTCCATGTACTCACGCAAAGTGAAAAGGCAGCTCCTTGAGTACTTGTCGCATTGTTTGTGGCTTTGCTGTAGTGTGCAGCTAATACTATCATTTAAGCTTTTTTGGCTATTTTGTGCAATGAAATACCTACATTGTACTCACTGCATTAAGAACTTGCATTGCCATAGATTATTGTTTTGTACATCGGTGGAGTATTGACAAAAGGCAGCTGTCTATCATGAACTTGAGCCTATTAAGAAAATTGCTGTTATCTTGCTTCTACTAATTTTTGCAAAATCTGTAGCATTATTTACTATGAAGGCCAATGGTATGCATGCATGCATGCATGCAGCATCAGAAAACAATGCTTTTTCATCTGAACACGTCTCGTGGAACAAGTTTATGTATATCTTGCTTCTTTTCATCGGTGTTTTGTTCTTGTTTTGATGTAAACTCTGCACTGTCTTGAGCTATGGAACATAACTTATTTATACATATTTTTTGCTTGTATGGCACACAAGCACTTGAAGCTGTGTCACTTTTATTGTGTCTAGTATAAAGAGCGTACATAGTTCGCTAGGCCAAGTTGCATTGTCACACCAGAAGCTTGTATTTTGAGCAAGCCTGCTTGCTTAGTAATCAAAAAACGCCTGTGCAGCACATGGAAATGTTTGCAGAGTGTAATCATTTGACAAACTTGAAAATAAAGCTAACTATGTGCTAAGGTTGGTCATGGTACAACAGGTTGTTGCTGTCTTTTGCATGGTGGGCAAACTTAAGGGCCCCTCACCAGGCCACATAGCAAATTTTGGTTATATGCTGTAAGTTGTTATGCACCCTTTAGGGAGTGTTCTGCCTCAAGAGTTTTTCAAATTGGTTCATTAATAACCAAAATAGACATACTTCAGTGCCACGAACCCATGATTTCAGGAGGTAAGCATCACTGCCAACATGCACTTTTCCTGCCCTCGTCAGCCTCCACAAACAAGATTCCTTCCCTGCATTCTTCCATACTGGAGCTAGAGGATCATGTGACGCATACGTTGCAGGCCTTGCCTCCTCCCCCCCCCCTTTTTTTTCTTTTGCTACGCAGCGGCACTGACAGTCTCATGTGCACGCTGTTGTGTTTGCCTTGTTTCATGTAGTGCACAATGTTGTGCACTGTGCATGAGAACAGCTGACTAGCGGCTTAAGTCGGTGCTATACGAACACTGAGGCAGTTGCAAGCGGATCACCAATTATGATCACGCACTGGAACACTGTAGAAAATGACAGTTTCATTCACTGTGCGCGCGACTGCACGACATGGGAACAAGCAGACGAAATGGAAGTATATCTCTCTTGCTATGGTACGAAGCAAAACAAAGACTTGCAGACATTCGGTTTGTAGGTTTTATTATTTCTCTAAACTTTGATTTGTCTACTGAAGCAATGATTAAACAAATAACTGATGTTGCCCTGAGTAATTCTCGAAGTCGCGTGCCGCTGTGAGGAACATCACGGCACTGCCATGGATGTAGGTGCACTTGCGCAATAAATGTTGCCTCTCTGGCTGGGAGCATGGCACCCATGTAGAGAAAGGTAAATGGCGTTTGGTTTAAAATTTAAGCTCCTCATGCGGTGCGTAATACTTTGCAGGCATATCGTTAGCGTGCATTGCATGCACTGTGCTTGTCAGTTCAAAATGGCCAGACCAGGTGAAGGGGCCCTTTAAGACTCGTAGTAGTATGTGCAGTATACATAGGTTGTTAAAGAAGCCTTGAACCACTCGTTGAGCTTGGTGTGTAAATGCATTTTGTGGGTAGAGCATGGAGCTGTGAACATATCGGCTAAGTTTTGTAGTTACAGGTGGTTTGTGAATCTAGCAAGTGGAATGTAAAGATAGCTCCACCTATGTTCAAACTGAAAACTCTTCCTTGCCAACTTTGTAACTGCTAGTGAGCAGGTGGCAGCAGCCCATAGACACCACCCATTGGGCTATTATTTCGATTACGTTTTTGATGAGTGGAGCACACAAGGTTGCACGCTTATGCACAACCATCCAGATCTGTCAGTAATTACTGGAAATGGAAGTGGCATTCTTTCCATAAGGTTCCTCGGGTCTCGGGACTAGGCCCTTTTAGAGCTACACCTAAGAGTAACACAGTTAGTTTAGACTGGTAATGTTGTTCAAAACTTTAAATTTTCATTTAAGTAAAAGAAGGGTTAATGACTAGTGGAAGAAAATGAAGGCTAAACATCCTTTTTTTTAATTGTAAGCCGACACCTCAGTACCAGTGTGTCAGTGTGACATAATAAATTTCAAAGTAAGTTCTCATATTTGGGGCATTTTGGTGCAGGAAGAGTTTTCTAAATTTGTTAGGTTGGGTCTCTGGTTCCCTTAAAATGCAATGTCGTCTTTACTGACAAACGATTAATCATCTAGACCCGAGTAGACCATTTCAAAGCCCATTACGTCACAACAAACTGGTGCTTCACCCCTTGAACTATAATTCATTTTTCGTCTTTTCTAGCTTACCGGACCTCCTCTCCGCATCAAAGTGGCAGTTTTGCTATTGCAAATGATCAGTACTGCTTAACTTAATGTTCATCTTTAGTGTTCCTTTTTGAAAGCTTGTGATACGATGCCCTCTTTTGGGGAAACTTGAAGGAACTACAGAATTCAAGATGGCTACACCTGTTTCCAGAAGCAGCTATTTACATTTTATTTAATAAATTCAGAATCCACTAAGTTCACTTGTTGACGTGATCAGCCACAGTATATCTCCAAAGTAAACACGTACTTGGGAAGTCTTTTGTGTGTGCTTTTATGAAGCTTGAATTAGCTTACCAACTTTCTAAACAGTGATGCTGACAATTTGCCTAGCCTCCAGAATGACACCTGGGTTATCTAAGTGGTAATGTGCACACATATGTTAATTTTTCTTATTGTCATCCATTGTGTTGGATAATCGTATGATGCTCAATTGATATATAATTGGCAAAATGTAAATGTTAGTACTTGTGTTTTGTGTAAAGTTTTGCATACATGGCACACTTCAATAGAAACGAAAAGGCAGGCAGCCGGACAGGCCATCTTGCTAGATTTTATAATAAACTCTTTAAACATGAAAACAACATTTATGACATTCCTATCGCTAGTAGTTTCACGACACTTTCTCTGTACTTTTTTTCTATGCATGAGCATGCATTTATCATTTGTTGTTGTGGTTTTTATTTAAATGGGTGATTGTCTAGCAAATTAGCTGGGACTTAATCTTCTAAAGAGTTCATGTGCCATGTTTCAAGTAGCATGTGAGTTGAGGTGAGTTCCATGCTTTCTAGCAAGCTTTCTGTCTTGTAGCTCTAGCTTTCACTCTCCATTGAAAATAGTCTTTTGGTAGCAGTTCTTGTTCTTATGTGAAGTTCCTAGTGTAGCTACAAAGAGACAGGAGTGGAGCTTTTTACTATACGCAAATGTGTATACCTTTAAGTAGGTAGGAAAGGAAGAAAGAAAGGTTATTGTACTTTTTTTTTAGTAATGATAGACCATAGTTAGGTACTTGAGAGGTGCTGAACAATTCCGCAACAAAATGCCGATTCCTTATTTTTTTTTTTCTTTCTTTGGGCTTTGTAGCTTCAAGGCATTTTTAAGAGGAACTGTTCACACAAAATTCTTTTTGTTGATTATTTCTTGATGGCCCACTTTCCTATTTGATACTAACTTCTAGTGTCCTGGAGTGCCGTGTTGCCTCTAAGTAATAAAAAACTTATTCATGCAGCCTTCCTAAAGTAGAAAAGAATTAGCCGGGTAAACAATTAAATATATTCTATGGACAGCTCACCAAGAAATCGAGGACTAGTATTAATGGCAATGGTTGGGCTTCTTCCTGTGTACAAGAACAACTACAATAACTGATAAGCATAGCCTTACCATGCAAATATAATTTTGATTTAGTAAATCACATTAGATCCACTGCTAAACATTTCGTAAGTATTTATTTGCCTCTCCTGAGAAAGACAAATTTTTTTTTTTATCATATTGCACTCGTGTTCGTGCAGAAAAAAATTAAAAAATGTGTTGAATGTCTCTAAACTGCACAGTGGGTTATGAGGGACGTCGTAGTGGGCTGCTTTGGATAAATTTTGACCATCTATGTTTCTGTAACATGCACCTAAAGCATGGCACATGATATGCACAAAAGCAGTAGCCACCTGTAGATGGCTTGCTCGAGCTATCAGAATAGTGGTGAAACAAACAAAAAAAGTGAAAATCTTTTTATTCAGAGGCACTTTATGCATGGTGGTAATTGAATAGCATAAAATAAACTGCATAATTTTGCATTGATTTAGCAAGCTGCTGCCCTGTTGGTGCTTGGATTCCATGAAGGCAGCAATAAACATTGGTCCTAGAGTAATGTTTTGAGTGGTGTGCCAGAACTGTGGCATGAAGGACAACTCTGTCAATTTTGTTGACCATGGCTGCTATTATGAACGCTTGTCAATTTCTGCCATATTGTCAGCTGCGATTGGAAATACCAATACAAGTGTTGAAAATATTTTGTACTTGTCAAAGTTCCTTAATGTATTTAATTTTGCGAATTTGGGCTTGTTTTTCTTTTTTACTTATGCTGCGTCAAGTCTAACAAAAAAGAAGTTCTGTTTACAAGAAGATTGTGCTCATGTCCCTGAAACTTCCATTAGAAATCTTCTGATCGTGAATGGATGCAAGAGGGGGGTACTTGCTTCAAGCAAGTTTATACAGACAAGTTTCTAAAGTTGGTGAAATCTGCAATGCCAAAGTTGCTGAAAAAGTCAGTTATATAAAAATATTGTGTTTCTTGTTCACATTTGCTGTGCGAAGTTTGTTGCTGCTTGTCATCTTTAATAAAGTGCGTATGTTTCAGTAAAACGAGTTCTTGGGCGAGTTGGTCACTTACTGCAGGCATAACAGCAGCGCCCCCCCCCCCAAAAAAAAATGCACACAAAAGAAAGGACCATATCTGTCAGTGTTTCTTTTGTGTGTGTTATTTTGGGGTTGCTGTTATGCCTGCAAAAATTTGTGTTTCCCTTAAAATGCATGTGCTAGAGTAAGCTTCTGTAAAAAAAAAAAAAAGTGTACTGTGTGCCTGCTCAATGTCATGTCTACAGGATTTTATTAATTTTAAAGTTTGCAGGTTGGTTGGTCTGAAATTCCTGCACATTGTCCTCACTAAAGCATAGCAAATGATGCCGCATTGATTTCAGACAAAGACAGACAATGGCCGCGATTAGATCTGGGGCATGAAACAACTTCATGTATAGTAAAACTACATAAAGCAGTTACGTGAGTCCCGAGTTGTGCGAGATTTTGCTTACTTAAGGAATGCATGGCTTCCTGAAATGTAAAAAATAGCACAATTACTGTACGCGCTGGCAACATTCAACACCTACTTTTCGTTGACGAGGAGCGAAGCTGTGCTGAAACGGTTTAACCTACCGTGTGCTTCTGGACATTGACCTCGGTGGTTGTGCTGATGACACACTCGTGTCGCTGAAGCATGTGAAGATTGTAAAAAATGGTTCTTAAGGCCTCCCCTAAACTCTACACTTGAAAAATGCTAATGTGCTCACACTAAAGGAATTAGCATGCTTGATTCATTCTGTGAGCAGTTTCCTCCCAACGGTGTGAGTGCAGTGGCTTTCAAGGGAAATGGCCACCACAACTGCCATGAAGCTTCACTGTGCTATTCTAAAAATTTTCAGTGACTGCCACCCATCCTCTTATGTATAGATGGATTCCTCTTGCAGGTGCACGAATCAGACAGCAGTGGTGGGGCAGTCACTGCTGCACCCCCCCCCCCTTCTGCCTCCATTTTTCTCTTTGCCCCTCTCCTTTCATCATGTACATATATAGTATTATGAAAATTTCTAATTAAGAACCAACATATTTCATTAAAAATGTGCACACTTAAGCTGGATAGTAATTGATTAGAAGTCTAGTCACTTGCTGAAGTTAGTGTGATGATGTTTTTATGGGCTGGGCTTGTCAAGCAGCATTGTTTCTGTGTTTTCATTGCAGCTAAAATTCAGAGTTTGAAGCACTCGGTACCAAAGGGTGACAAAAAGAGAAAAAAAGATGTTGCAGCTGAGGTAGCCGTACTTGAAGCTGAGTTGGAAGAGAAGCATAAGAAAGACTTGGAGGAGTTTGTTGCCTTGCAAAGTGACGGTGTAGCCAATGGTGAGCCAGAGGTAACGTATCAATTTAATTGTCCTTTTCATGATGACAAAATAGGCAAATAAACTGTTGATGCAACATGTCAGAACATAAGTGGTACATGCAGGTGGATGGTGTGACTGATGAACTCGATGCTGTTAGCCTGCATGAACACATTGTGAAGCAAAGTAAAGCAAGCAAAGCAGAAAAACGCAGGGTAAGCCTTTCTTAGTTTTACTTGAATCTGCTGCGAAAATCTCACTAATTTGTTCCAGCCATCGTAAATGCTAGAAACTCCCACTGAATAATTAAAGCTGCAAGATGAGTGGGAATACTGCTTAAAATCTAAGTTTTCAGTTTGTCACATGTCCTATTTATTTTTATTTCATATTCAACATTGTTACCAAAAAGACTGCCTTATACCTTTAAGGCTTAAACTTTTGTTTGCTGGAAATTTTGCATTTACTGCATTTCTTGGTTTATTAAGTACCCTGCCAGGACACACTGAAAATGTGAATTTTTGTTTAGTCTGATTGTGCTGAAAAACTCTTGAGCGCCATTAACTTTGCGTTTTCCACACCTGAAGTTAATGGAGCTTCAGGTCTACTACTACACATTTTACATGCAGTGTACTTGAAACGGCTATTTCAGGAGTTTGCCTGATAAGATGTTACTATCAAAAACAGTGAAAGAAGAGAACCTTCAACATAGTCATGCACTGGCATAGCAAGCAACCACTCTGGCATCTTCTATCACTTTTTTACTGACACACTTCAGCCAAATTAAAGGCCCGCTGCAGTGAAATTGCACTTTGACTAAATTAGTTATAAATGAGTCATGTATACTACTGAAGCAATCTTGGCAGAGCTGCAGTAGTGGCAACTGTATAATTTTAACAGCTTTTAAATAATGCCTTAGCAGAACCATGCGCCTGGTGATTAGCAGATTTGATGCAAATCCCAAAAATTGCCTCCGAGATTTTCATTGTGCCACATGCACTATTTGATCTCGGAGGCAATGCTGAGTATAGAGTTATCTACAAAAATTACAAGAGCCAACTCTGGCACTGCTTTCTATGGCACAACCATGGCAGTTCAGCCAGCGTTCAGCCAGGAATGATGTTCAGTACATTGATTTGCTTAAACTTTGTCCTGCTTCCTCAGATGACTTTGTGTCTGTGCAAACTGATCATTTCTAACAAAACATTGTGTCACAAATGCTATTTGCAGTGATTATGCATGTTCACAGTCTTATTTTTATTTATGTTACCTTTAGGGCCCGAGGGTATTACAGAGGGTAGTGGTAAAATGGGAAGCATAACAATGAAATATGAAAAATAAAATAAACATTGTAACATATTAGTAATTCCTAATTATACAATGTGATGTAATGCCTTGCCTAATTGTTTGCGAGTACAACAAATGTAAACAAATGTTCACAATTCCTGTTAATACAGTGTTAGCAAATGTCTTCCTTAATCATTTGCAAGTACGGCAAATAAATAAAATAACATGTTAATCATTCCTATTTATACAATGTTAGCTAATAATGCCTTACAAAAGACCTTGTTATCGACAATGGTGACAATTGCACCCTGAAAGTGGTTCCATTATTGCGATGATCTGGGGAAAGAAGGCTGACTTAGTGCTGCCTGTTTGAATTTCGACTTGGTGGCGATGATCGATGCAGCTCAACAGGTAATGAGGCTGAAAAATGAAGTCGCTGTTAAGGGAGAAATGGTAATAAAATGTGTCAAACAGACAAACATGCTACTGTTCTATGAGACGCAAGTGGTGGAAGAGATAGGTTATCTTAAGTGATGGAAGAAATAGATTGTCTTTCATTGGTATTATGTATAGCGGTAAGGGAACAGGCTGGCTGGCTTCAGGAAGGGATACTCTACAATGGATCACATCCATGTCATTAATGAGGTTATCGAGAAATCTACAGAGTACAATAAGCCTCTTTATATGGCTTTCACAGATCACAAAAATTTGATTCAGTAGAGATACCGGCTGTCATAGAGGCATTATGTAATCAAGGAGTACAGAACGCTTACGTAAATATATTGGAAAGTATCTACAGAGGTTCCACAGCTACCTTAATTCTACACAAGCAGGAAGAAGAAAGGGGTCAGACAGGGAGACACAATCTCTCAAATGCTCTTCACTGCGTGCTTAGAAGTATTCAAGCTATTAAACTGGGAACGCTTATCAGTAAAGATCGACGGCGAATATCTCAGCAACCTTCGGTTTCCCGATGACATTGTTCTATTCAGCAACAATGCAGACGAGTTACAACAAATGATTGAGGACCTGAACAAAGAGAGTGTAAGAGTGGGTTGAAGATTAATATGCAGAAGACAAAGATAATGATAAATAGCCGGCACAGGAAAAAGTGTTCCGGATCGCCAGTCGGCCTCTAGAGTCTGTGAAGTAGTATGTTTACCTAGGTCAATTAATCACAGGGAACCCTGATCATGAGAAGGAAATTCACAGAAGAATAAAAATGGGTTGGATTGCATACGGCAGACATTGCTAGCTCCTGACTGGAGGCTTACCATTATCATTGAAAAGGAAGGTGTACAATCAGTGCATTTTACCAGTGCTGACATATGGAGCAGAGACTTGGAGACTGACAAAGAAGCTTGAGAACAAGTTAAGGACCGTGCAAAGAGCGATGGAATGAAGATTACTAGGCATAACGTTAAGAGACAGAAATAGAGCGGTTTGGATCAGAGAGCAAACGGGTATAGACAATATTCTAATTGACATCAAGAGGAAAAAATGGAGCAGGGCAGATCATGTAATGTGCTGGTTAGATAACCCTTGGACCATTAGGGTTACAGAATGGGTACCAAGAGGAGGAAAATGCAATCAGGGACAACAAAAGACTAGGTGGAGCAATGAAATTGGGAAATTCGCAGGCATGTGTTGGAATCGGTTGGCGTAGGACAGGGGTAATCGGAGTTCATAGGGAGAGCCCTTCATCCTGCAGTGGACATAAAACAGGCTGCTGCGGCTGCTGCTGCTGCTGATGATGATGGTGACGGTTATAATTTGAAAATATGAAGCTTTTCAACAAGCTTGATTGAAAAAAATAAGGTTATCGTGGTATGTGTCCCACACAGCTGCAGTATATTCTAACTTAGGATGCCTTAATGACTTGTGAAGTAGTATTTTTCAGGATGATGGTGTCTTAGAAGAAATTTGGAGGACACTTAAGCTTAAACTTTTGTTCCTTGTTTGTCGCAAAGAGACTATTGCAGTTAGGTGTTATTTTGAGAGATGTCAAATTTTAGTGTCATGTGGATGCTGTGCCTCACCTAGGAAAAGAAACGACAAAAGGAAGTGCGGCGTGAAAAAGAGATTGCAGAACAGGAAGTGGAGAACCAGTTCCTTCCACGTGCTGTTGAGGAGAGAGAACTACGAGTAATTCTTGGAAAGCTTGGGTTGGCTATTTACGAGGTAAGCAAAAAGCAGTGGTGTTTCAATTTGTTTATCATGCCACGAGATCAAGCTTTCAATTTTGAAAACATAGGATATGTCGTGCTAGTCAGTAGCAATAAATATTGATAATGCAAAACATGGCTTATATATGGCTGGATTCTGCTTAAAAGTGTTTTACAATAATTTTGGAGCTTGTTAATAAACATCCGTATTTGGAACAGCTAAAAGCAGTGAGCTTCCACTTTAGAAACTATTAAAAAAAATTAAATATCAAGAACAGTTGCAGTCTGTCAGAATGGCATGAATACATTACATGGTTTGTCCATGTTGGCTGTAATGCCACTAATTAGGCTCTGGCACATTATGGTGCTTGTCTTGATGTGTGGTGCATTTATCTTCTTACACTGTGATAATATAACTTAATAAACTAAGTTTTATAAGGCTATCTGTTGTAAACATGAACACGCTTAGTTTATTGTTTTTTGAAATGATGCTTTCCTTCATAGAATTTAAATATTCAAAAAAAGAGGTTGTGAATTTGTTTTCCTCAGCACTTGGGAGTGGAGCTTAGTTAGATATTATTTTCATTATATGTGCAAACAAAAGCAATCTAAGTGTTAAGTATAGTCAAGCCTCATTGTAATGAAGCTGCAATGTACACAAAAATACTTTCTTTATAAGCATGCATTCATCACATGTGAAGTATTGGCGAGCTACACTTTAGATTTAGTTTGTTATATCAAATAATTCATTATACGTATTCATGTTCGTTGTATCACGGTACTAAGTTGTACTAAGTTTTGCTTACATGGGATTGAAGAGTGTTGTTTCGTATTGATTAATGTGTTTTCATGGCACAGAGTTGTTTCGTGTTGATGTTTAAAAAAGATTGTTTGCTTATTTTCTTTTTTAGATTCCTTCAGATGGAAACTGGTAAGACTTCCATGTTTGGTAGTAATAACTGAATTGGTTCAGAATTACGGGAAGCCTTCAAATTTAGGCCCTTCAAGTGTTTTGAACATAAGTTGTACTAACAGCAGCTGTACTCACTCCATCTGTGCAGCTGCATTATTTGCTTGGGCAGGGGACATGAACTGGAAGATGTAAATTTTACATTAGTCAGTGTGCAGCGCTGTCTGAAGTTTCAACTGTGCCATTACTCGGGGGGCGGGGGGGTGGGGGGGGTATTCTGTAAGAGTTCACCTAGTGAACATGTCCATTTCATCTGCTGCTGAAGTGCTGATTGGCTGTGGTGCCTGGCTCCCACAAACACAGCCCAGCCCAGCCACTCAGAAATTCACTCTCACAAACACAAATGCCAGTGAAAATTAGCTGGAAGGCAGCCACTACATTTGTATAGTAAATTGTGGAGAAATGTATAGATGAGTGATTAGACATGCATGATCTCTAAATGACTCTGTGATTAAAAACTGAGGGCATTTATCATATGTGATTTTCTAGGTGAATGAGTGTATTTTACTGTATTGAAGCATTTAGCACTTGGATAATAAATTTTTTGCTGTGGTTGCTATCTATAAAGTGATTAGTTCAGCTGTTTCAGAGCCCACTATATATTTCAGAATGTTATGCATAATTTTGCCTAAAGTTATAAAAATACCCACAAGTACCAAAAGTTACATTTTTCTGCTGCCTTTGATTCCTGGTAGGATGAATATAAGCTGTATGGTTGACATATGGGACTCTCAAGCCCCCCCCCCCCCCCCTCTCTTTCTGTATATGTGTGTGTGTGTGTGCGCGTGCGTGTCCGTGTGTGTGTGAAGTGGTGCTTGTTGTATTCATCAGTTTGGAACACTGAAACCTGCTTGGTATTTTACAGAGCGCAAGTGCAGATGTGTCATTTGTGTGCTCAAGATACAAAAAAATGCAGCCTTCCCACCTATACTAGGCCTGCATTAGGCTATACTCTAATTTTCCTTCATACATACCAGGTGTTTCAGCAGACTTCACATAATTATTAAAAATAATGCATTAAACATAGAGGTTTTTTTTTTTTTTCAGGGGCTCAATATTCATGCTGGTGGACATTAGGAATTGCAGAATGATCACTGGTTAATAATAATTTATTTACTAAGACATACTCATTAACTTTCATTGCATGCGCAATTTATGCTTCATAATAACAGTCTCTGATGTGTGCCAGGGCTTCTGTACTTGGCCAAGTGCGGTGGCATGTAGTAGAGCTGGAGCACCAGGTCACCATGATCAAGGTGTTCAGTTGAAATTCTTATCCAAGCCACTGTGTTTGTCAGGCTTGCAATCGTGCCCGAATCTGGCAAAAAAAAAAAAAATTTAATAGTTTCGCAATAAGGGCAAAGCAATGAACGCAATAGCAACATGTTAGAATATTACACGAAGTGTATAAGACTCGTAGCAGTTTCGGCAGCATGAATTGAAGTAAACGTAAGCTGACTCAGTAAAAACTAGCTGTTGTGCTAGGGGTCCTCTGTTTGAATAATGCCATCAGACAATTTTATTTATGTTTATTAATTAAAGCCAACGTCTTTCTTAGTGACTTTACCACCACTTTTTCGTATTGGGTATGTTTCAAACCTCTTTCTTGGGCTGATCCAACAGGTAGTGCACAACTGTGCCAATACAATTACATCATTCTTAGGTTTGAGCCCTGTTATTGTTTTGTGCTTTTAATGTCTATGTCTGAGAAGGTTTTAAGATAAAAGGCATGCGCTGTTGATGGTTTGTGGGCTGCCATTTTCAAAATTCTGAGGAACAATTTTGTCGAGTATGTAAGACCTGGTATGAACAACTTTAGTGATTGAATGGTATGGCAATATAACCTGCATATTCCGCATGTCATATAGCATAGCATGGCATATAGCATACATATACCTAAATAATACAGAACCTCGCAGAGATGCCAACGCTGATGGCAATAATTTGCTTGGAGTGTCCATATAATTGCTATTGCAATAAAGAAAAAATGGGGGGGGGGGTGACAAATTGTAAAGCGCCAGTGGAGCTGTACCAGCCAGTAAATCACAAATGTCTCTGCAATGTACAGATTACTGTATCTATTTGATTATAAGGTATTTGTGATTATGGGTTTCTTTTGTAGCTTCATACTACAAGTAGGATGGATGACAATTTTCCGTTTCGTGAACTTTCCTCTACCTTGTGAGCTTCCGCAGAACTGATTTGCCGCATTATGTGTCCCTGTGTTTCAAGTTGTTGATTAATTCGCCCTCGCTCTGCAATCTGGTAGCCTCCTGGTTAGCTTAGATGGTAGAGTGACCGCCTCAGAAAAGCGTTGATCCCAGGTTCGACCTTTGGACTAGGACTAATTTTTCTTCAACTGCAAAGCTTTGTTTCAGAGAAACCCATATGGGTTTCCTCTGTAGCTTCATGCCATGCGTCGGTTGGAGGACAATTTTCTCTTTCATTTTTGCAACATAATTTCAACCACTGTTTGATAGTTAGTTATAGGAGCGTTGACGTTTAGTAAAATGTATAAAAAGGAACATCTCATAAATGTGTCTTAGGTACAACTAGAAACAACTCATGGATGTTAATACAACGTATGTGGTTTACTGGGTAATTCTGGTGCAAACAAATTGGGAAGAGCCAGTGGGGCTCTTCCTAATTGTTTGCACCGAACTTCAAAAAGCACTCCCTTACCAGAAGATGAATTGGCCTTTATGGAACAGTATTTGGCCACTACCTGCCTCACGAATCTCACAGGAGTTGGCTGACCTAAGACAGACAGTGATGATGAAGCAATTTTTAAAGTGGGAGGTGATGAGTCTTCTTTCATTTTAGAGGATACTGGTTTGTCTGGTGGTTGTTATGGTCAGATGATTAATTCCATTGAGACATTTGTGCATGGCAAGTTCATCACTGTCAGTCATGCGTTCTGGTGTCATTCTTACTTTTTCCTGCCCTTGTTTTTGTGCTGAAACATCATGACCATATTCCAGCTTTCTCAGTTTCCTAGTTCTTTTGCACAGTAGTGTGCTGCAGACAACGGTTGAGGTGTTGTGGGTGGATGACTGTTAACATTCCATAGTTGCAGGAGCTACTAAAGTCCCATCACCCTTCACGTTTTGTTTCATGTGTGAAATGAAAAGATACTGTTTTCTGTTACCTTAAGTTGACTGTTCCTCTCATACTGTTTTCATTTCTTAAATATTGCTTTAATTTGCTAATGTTGTTTGCTAAACTTTTTAGCATGTACAAAGCCATGGAACATCAGCTTGGCCTTTTTGGTGTTATGGTAAGCTTTTTACAGTGCCTTACTAGTATGATTTAGTGGCCCAAAATGAATATGTGACTGGTGGTTCGAGGTGGCTTTTATTTGATAACATGTGGTTCATGTTCATGTTGTAGTGTCCTGTTAAGCCTCTTTTGCATGACCACTTTTTGTAAAACTTTCGAGATAGCTTCCATTTACAACAAAAAACCTTCTGTGGACTGTGTCAAGGAAATAGAGGTAAAAATTAGGTGCAGCACTGGCTTTTTGTAGCACAATGCAAGCCCATGCCTGGTCCTCACAGATCTCTACATGCGTTGGCTGATGTTGAACAGGTGGTACTCGTTTACCACAGTAAAGGTCTCCGTATTCAGTGCACTAAAGAACAGCAAGGTGTGCCGATTTTCTACCTTGAAGATAGGCAGTGACCGCCATAGCAAAGAAGCTTTTGCTGTGTATTAAAGTTGTCCTAGGTCGTTGCAAAAGGTCCATACTACACAAAGTATAGGCTTGGCAGATAACTGCAGCGCTACAGGAGTGGTTGAGTCATCCAAACAAGGAACTGGCACTCTTTTTAACTAAAAAGAAAGAAAAAGCTTCGCTCTTGGAAAAGCAATTGGCAATTGAGTGGTGTTCATATGTGCAGCCATGATAAGTAGGGGTGTGCGAATAGAGAGCTTTAGTATAGGGGACGCAAGCGGCTTGCGTATGCAAGAACTAGGGGCGACGGCACTGCGCATGCGCAGACCGCTACGTCTACTTGCGTCCTTGGGTTGTTTGGCCGGCCGAAAACATCGCTGCCCCTAAGTGGTCACGTTACCCACGTGACTCCTGCGGTGTAGGAGAACTTACGAGTAGCTAGCGGGTAGATAATCTAATAAATCTTTCGCCAAGTGTCGACAGACGTCGTTTTTATATGTATTAGAGAGGTTTAGCGTGTCTGGTATTCGGATAAATGCAGTTGGGGTGTTGGGGCGGAGCCATAAACGGGAGCGTCCTGCTTGGTGCATCCACCTGGCGGCGCAAAGCTCAAATCGACAAAAGCAGCTAATATTGCTGTAACCAAGTCTCTTCTACTTCGCTGCTGGTGTAAATTTTCGGAACTGGCGTAATTGTGTTGCTGCCAAAAATTTATACCCGCAGCAAAGTAAAATACACTTGGTTACTGGAATATTAGCTGTTTTTGTCTGTTTGAGCTTTGCGCCACCAGGTGGCAGCACCATGCAGGCCTCTCTAGTTCATGGCTCCGCCCCCAACGCCCCAGCCTGCGTTTACCCGATTACCGGACGCTGTAAACCTCTCTATTAACTGCTTCTAATAAAAATAGTTTAATGTACTTTACTTCATATGCTTCATTTCATATTTTATAAAATGATAACGCAGCAATGATCAGACGTTGGTGGTACTGCGAGCGCATGCGACCTCATTGCGGTTTGCGTTTGGGGCCGCTAACCTATAACATGTTTCTGCTTGCGTACGCAAACGCAAACGCGCCCAAGCGCTAGGGGCCCCAATGCCTTGCGTCCCCAATACTAAAACTCTCTAATATTTGAAATGTCAAATACGAATCAAGAATGTACTATTTGAAATTGTTAAATAGTATTAATTTTGTTCAAATACTAAGGGAAAACAACAGTTATTTTAGCCTACAGGGAGAAAGACTGATGCAAATGGAGTCTCGTTTGAATGATTCTTGTGCAGCAGTACTCGGTTGTCGTGGACACAATCCAGTTCTTGAATAAACACACGAAGGAGGTTACTTATGCACAATAGTTGCTAGCGATTGAGTAGGCATGTCTCATCTTTGGCAATGTATGGATTCGTTGTCTCTATTTACACAAGGCAATTTATTATCTTGCCATGTTTGGACTCCTTCAAATTGATGCGTGGTGCTGTAGTATTGCCCTTAGCTCCTTCATTGAGCACTAAACTGTACTACATGCATCTGGGACATGCTGTTTCTTTTTTTCATTACTGTCATTGTCATTGTGTACCAGATATAATCGCACTTGTTTCATTTCTCATTTACAAGCTTCTCATGTGACGTGACGTCAAGTTGTTAAAGGTGTTATATGCATCAAATACTATAAGAAACTATTTCGTTGTCGAACAGACTACACGGAACTCTTCAGAACACATTCTTAGAAATTGAAAACATTCATTATGTGAAGGTTGTTTTTCTTGAATATTTGAATTCAATTCACATTTTGACATTTAAACATCCCTAATGATAAGGTATTTATATTTGTTCTTCAGAAGATGCATCAGTGCACTTGAAAAAAGTATGAACGATCGAGAGACTGCACACATTGTTGGGGACAAGCTGATAACCGTGAATTGAAAACAAAGTTTAGCTATAATAGATGCTGCCAGAGGTAGCAACTGATAATACAGAGCCCTCCTTTCTACATTTTGTTATAAAGCCGTCTAGTAAAATGGTAATGGATAAGTCTCTAAAACATTCTAATTTGAGCAGTCTTCGCTGTTCTTGGATGCCACTTGCAAAGCACATGCAAACTATTGCAAGATATTTATAGGCTGCTGACAGATGTTACTGTGCCAGTTGCAAGATTAGACTTTTCTGAGGCCAGCTTCCATTCTTTCACCTTAAGAGGCAGGTAAACTGTCAAGATTTCTGTGTAGGGTCTGGTATCGGCCACATGGGCTGTTGCATCAATGACTGAGCACAGGAACAGAACATGAGCAATCCATTAATAAGGCCAAATTGCATTTACCAACACCATGCCTGCATGTGTAAGTTTTAAGCATCTTAATTCTTGGGAGCAGTGTTGGCATGCTTGCACATAAATTTATAGAAATGCTTACATTAAAAAGAGTGACTATGGTTGTATCGGCAAGATCGGTCATATTGCACAGTGAAGAATTTTTTAAGAAACTGCTGTGATTACGCTGTTTTGACAAAGGTTTGATGTAATGTAGTTGGCGTTTCTCTTGGTGTGTGGTGAAGGCCAGTCAGTGCACATTGCAGATTTCTTTAATTGTGTGTGTTTGCTCTTAAGTTGCAGGTAGCACCTCCTGTGCATTTCTTTCCTGTATGTTTCTTGCCTTTTTGTCCTCTAAGTATGAACCAAGTAGCAGAAGCAACATGTATTATTATGCCAAGAGTCCCTGTTATTTTATTATTGTGCATATTTGAACAGATGCTTAACCTCTTGCTTATTAAATCTGCAGCGAGTTTGTAGTCCTGTGATCAATATAGATGAGCAAATGATGTTGTAGGCAATAAAGTGTGGGTTTTATAGACCTTGCAGACTCTGTCACATCCATGCTCTGTGGGGCTGGCAAAAACTTTCAGTAAGAATTTTCTTTTTCTTTTTACCATGCTTCTAGAAATCCATGAGTGAATTACGGCAAGAAACTGCAAACTACATGTTGTCTCATACTGAAGAGTTCCTTCCTTTCCTAACAAGCAGAAAGAATGGAGACATGATGACTGCAGGTGAACAATAGAAAGTGTGCTTGATTATCAAGATGTGTATGTGTGGTCATGAGTGACTTTTAAGATTTACAATAATTGGGTGTAACAGGCTTCTTCCAATTATTTTTACTCTGCATGGATTTTCTAACTGAAGGCAAGACAGTGTTACACTGTCTTGTACACTGTACTAGCCGTAGTCCCAGTACTATACAGCAATGATGGTATTTAGCATCACTGTGTAGGTCAATAGCATGAACCATCATGGTAATACCCCGCCGAGTGCACCTCAATACCTGTTCTCATGACACTGAATATTTTGCTGAGTATTTTCAATACAAGACTGTAAGAGACGTACATTAGATGATGGTACTATTCCATAATTTCTTCTTCTTTAGTGCGAGAGTACACAGTGATATCATCAATATATACATTGCAGTAGTCACTAGTCAAATGATCCAAGGGGTTATTCATCATTTTCTGGAGCCATGCTCCAGAATTATTCCAACCAAATGGTAGCCTGTTATATTCATACCAAGATAAACCAATCAACAGATAACCTACAGTTTGTTGTTAGATTGTGTCACTATATATTATTTGAGCTTTAATCACATTTCTTGCATGTTGCATTTCAGTTATATTTTCAGGCCTAACAAGTTCTTATTTTTCTCTTTCATATGCAGAAGAATATGAAGATTACTGCTTAGAGGTTTCAAGCACTACAGCTTGGGGAGGTCAAGTTGAGGTATGTGTGACGTTTTGCATTATATCTGTGATATGTAGGCTGCTCAGCATGCACTTCTGCCACAAATACGTTTATGGATATGCTGAACAAATATACTCTGATTGAAATGCTACAGCGGTTGCACAACTGCCATGTTACAGGCACAGCTATTTTCTTGGCACTATGGTAATGAAACAGCTTCAGTAATTGCAAAAATCGAACATTCTTGCCTTCTGCATGTCATAATGCTGTCTTAGAGGTCAAAACATATTGTCACAATGTCAAAAAATGGGTCGTAGAGCACTATTCAGGAGGCACAGCGGCAGGCCGCCTTTTTTAATAGTGAGCGCAACAGCAACTACTTCTTCACTGCGTCTTGATAAAAACGCTCAGGCATACTTGCGTTGTCCTCTTTTTCATCGGAGTACAGGTGTGGCATTTGCGTCCCTCCAAAAGAAGCATCGTCCCGATGCACAATTTAAACATATGAGGGCAGTGTACAACAGCAAAGAGTTACACATGCAAAAAAACAAAAACAAAACTAAACAAAAAAGTTAGTTTAACAGGTACGGCTTCATCCGTACCACATGCATCATTTCGGGTAAGTGCTTGCGGCAACTGGAGCTATCGTCACTGTCAGGAATGACCTCGTAATTCACGTCGCTCAGGGGGCGGATCACTCTGTATGGCCCAGGGAACCGTCTTAGGGGTTTTTTGGAATGTCCACGATGGCGTATGGGTATTCAGACCCATACTTTGTCGCCGGGAGTGTAGGAAAGGACCTGTGTCGAAGATTGTATCGTTTTGTATCTTGGTCTTGCTGAATGCAGATACATACGCGGGCAAGCTGTCTGGCTTCTTTGGCGCGCTGAGTAAATTCGTCAATGCTGGTAGGTATGTAATCACGTTAAAACAGACATTTGGGCGAGTTGGTAAGACGTGTTTGAAACAGAACAGTGCGGTATTCATGGGGACAAGCAAGGAGAAACGCTCGTCCGTGTCGTTTCTCCCTGCTTGTCCCCGTGAATACCACGCTGTTCTGTTTCAAGTATGTAATCAAACTTGTGCAGCAGCATGGCATCCAGCATCGTCGTGGCTTTGAGGTTGTGGACCAAGCTGAACGGTGTCATTCCAGTAGTTTCTTCTATCCATCTGTTGCCAGCTGTAGAAGTTGGAAATAGGCCCAGGATATCCATTCCAACTTGGGCGGATGGCTGGCCTGGTACCTCGACCGGATGTAAGAGACCTGCAGGCTTGCCGGGAGGTGCTTTTTGTCTTTTGCAGTCTGCACATGTTTGTACGTGATGTTTGTGGGGTTCTCACCCTTGCTCTTGGGACAAAGGAATGACAGCACAGTAGTGCAGACAGTCACAAGGGCATTTATTGCACCCTTCATACACTGTTTTGCTAGCCGAGTTGCTATTCTCGAAACATGCCGATGGGGCGGCGACAATTCGAGGAAGTCCACGAGTCACTGCAACTGGATGGCGAAGGAATATGTTCGCCCCATGCTGGACACTAATGCCTGGTTGTTCACGCGTATGGTCACGCGAACGGTCACATGAACGGTAGTGCATTTGAATGATCTGGATTACAGGAGGCTCGAGACATGCAGGGAAAACAACATATCAGGGGCCATGCGAGAATCTTGCATCCCCACGTTTTACAGAAGCGGGTAGCTTTGGCCAGTAGTACTTGCGTCTGAGTCAGGACAATGTTCTCATGCAGCCTAGATGACCTGCGGTGGTTTCATCGTGGCATGCTTCTAGTATTTCTTTTTGAAGTGATGTCGGTACGACAAGCAGGTACGTGCTGCCACTGGCAGAAATTATAGAGAACATCGTTCCGGAGACAAAACGATGGCAGTCTCCTGGCATAGAGTTGCGGAACATCTTTACTTTGGCCTTCCAAGAAATTAATGAGCAGAAGCAGCTCTGGGTCGTGGCGTTGCTCCTGTGAAATGGTGACGGGGTCGACAATGCCCCAAAATGCAGTGTCCATGTCATCGGTACCTGCGGACTCGATGGGTGACATTGAGAGGCAGTCGGCATTGGTGTACCCCTTCCCTGATTTGTAAATTATGGTCATGTCAAACTCCTGAAACCTGAGACTTTAGTGCGCCAGACGGGTCTTTCAAGTTAGTTAGCCAACAAAGAGAATGATGATCGCTGACAACCTTGAATGAACGGCCATACAACTACGGGCAAAATTCGATAAACCGCCCACACCATGGTGAGACATTCCTTCTCGGTAGTAGAGCAGTTTTCCCCTGTACAAGAGGGTATGCGGCTAGCGTAGGCAATTACTTTTTTGGCGCCGTCTTGCAACTGCACCAGTACAGCACCCAGACCAACATTGCTCGCATCAGTGTGAAGTGGTGTAGGGGTATCCTCATCGAAGTGCGCAAGAACAGGAGGCGTTTGCAGGCGTTGGTATAGTTTGCTAAATGCTACTTGCTCATTTTCCCCCACAGAAAGGGAACATCGTCTCATGTCAGGCATGTTAACAGCGCAGCAATATATGAAAAGTCAGTAATAGGCGCACAGCCCCAAGAAGCACTTCACTGCCTTCTTGTTGGATGGTGTGGGGAACTTTGCCACAGCGTGTATTTTGTCTGGGTCAGGTCGTACACCCTCATGACTGATGACATGGCCAAGGAAGCATAGTTCACTTAAACCAATATGACATTTCTCGGGCTTTAACGTCAGGCCGGCCCATCATATTGTTACGGCGATGTTAGGAGTATATAAAGACTGCATTTACAATATATATACAGGATGAGTCAGCGTAAACAAGATGGCTGACCACCAAGAACACGTAGCAGCCAGCGTCTCGCGACTTTCTTCTTCCTCTGTCTTCTTTCATCCTTCCGTAACAGAACCCCCAGGTGGCAAAGCGCCGTCTCGGCGCATGTTAGGCGAAGAATTGCGAGCGAAGTATGGCTTCAGCCATGAAACGTGCATGACATCAACAGGCATCGGACCTGAGGATGCATTGAACTGTAGCGGTGCAATCTTGTAATTTACGTTGTTAACTTGACGTAGGACTTCATAAGGCCCCGTGTAGTGAGAGAGAAGATTCTGGGAGAGGCCAACCCGAAGACATGGTGACCAAAGGAGCACCCAAGCACCTGGTGTGAACCTAATATCACGATGGCACTGGTCATAATGCTGTTTTTGTATATGCTGTGAGGCTAATAAATGAGATCGGGTGACTTGATGTGCCATGTGAGCGCGATCGATGACTTCACGAGCATACTCAGTTGCAACATGTGGCATAGAAGGGAGGATGGTGTCAAATGGCAATGTGGGGTCACGACCATGCAAAAGATAAAAGGTTGAATATCCTGCGGTGTCATGTCGGGACGAGTTATACACGAACGTCACATAGGCCAGCGTGGCGTCCCAGTCACGGTGATCGTTGTAGACATACATCGACAGCATCTCTGTGATTGTTCAGTTGAGACGTTCCGTAAGACCGTTCGTTTGTGGGTGGTAGGCGGTGAACAGCTTGTGCTCAGTGGCACAAGAGTGGAGGAGGCCGTCGACAACTCTGGACAAGAAAGAGCGGCTGCGGTCTGTAAGTAACTGTTGAGGCGCACCATAGTGGAGAATAACGTCATGAAGGAGAAAATCGGCGACGTCGGTTGCATAACTAGTGGGCAACACCTTTGTTATCGCAAAGCGTGTTGCGTAATCAGTAGCGACGGCAATCCACTTATTCCCTCTAGTCGTCATCGGAAAAGGGCCAAGCAGGTCAAGCCCTACGCGAAAGAATGGTTCAGAGGGAACTTCAATTGGATGGAGTCGTCCGACAGGTGGCAGGGGAGGTTTCTTTCGGTGCTGACACAATTCACAAGTTGCGACATAGCGACGCACAGAGCGTTAGAGACCCAGCCAGAATAACTGGCGTCGTACGCGGTCGTATGTACGCAAAACTCCAAGGTGTCCCGTTGTTGGTGCATCGTGCAGTTGTTCGAGAGCGATGGATCGCAGATGACGACGAAGGACAAGGAGCAACTCAGGGCCGTCGGGGGTCGTATTGTGGCGGTAGAGGATGCTGTCATGCAGCACGAACATGCGGCACGTGCTGTCAGTGCTGCCAGATTGCACTCCAGCGATGATGGACTGTAAGGATTTGTCGCGTTTTTGTTCAGCGTGCATGTCGGTCATGTCAGTAAAAGCCATCACGCAGGTCACCGGATCATGCATGGCAGGATCAGGGGGATCCACAAGGTGACGAGAAAGGCAGTCAGCGTCCTTGTGGAGGCGTCCAGTCTTGTAACAGACAATAAATGAAAATTCCTGGAGCCGCAAAGCCCAGCGACCAAGCTGTCCTGTCGGGTCCCGGAGAGAAGATAGCCAGCAGAATGTGTGGTGGTCTGTAACGACCGAAAATGTGCAGCCGGAGAAATATGGCCGGAACTTGGCAACAGCCCAAACTAAAGCCAAGCACTCCCGCTCGGTGATGGAGTAATTTCTCTTGGCAGGTGACAACAGGCGGCTGGCGTAAGCTATCACGCACTCGGTACCATTCTGTTGTTGGACGAGAACAGCGCCGATGCCATGGCCGCTTGCGTCAGTGTGGACTTCAATTGGTGCAGATGGATCAAAATGGGCAAGTATGGAAGGGGTGGTCAGAAACCCGATGAGGGCGTGGTTAGAAACCCGATGAGGGCGGCGAACGCATGAGCCTGCTCCGGGCCCCATGAGAATGGTGTGTTCTTCATTAAAATATCTGTCAAAGGCCGAGCAACGTCGGTGAAGTATTTGATGAAACAGCGAAAGTAAGAACACAGGCCGACGAAGCAGTGCACGTCAGAAGCAGACCGTGGCACAGGGAAACTGCGTACGGCGCGAACTTTTTCCATGTCTGGTTGAACACCGGATGCGTCAACCAGGTGTCTCAACATGGTAATCTGACGGCGCCCGAATTGACACTTCGTGGAGTTCAGTTGGAGGCTGGCTTTTCGGAAGACTGTAAGAATGTCAGTGAGTCGGGTAATCTGCCTACCGAATGTGGGAGAAAAAACAATAACGTCGTCAAGGTGACAAAGACAGGTGGTCCATTTGCAGCCTCGCAGGAGGGAGTCCATCATACATTCAAATGTCGCAGGAGAATTGCATAGGCCAAAGGGCATGACTTTGAACTGATATAAGCCATCCGGCGTGATGAGATCGTCTTCTCGCAGTCCATTTCATCATCTGAAATCTGCCAGCAGCCGGATCGAAGATCGATGGACGAGAAGTATTTAGCTCTGTGCAAGCCGTCCAAGGCGTCATCGATGCGCGGTGATGGGTAGATGTCTTTTCGCCTGATCTTGTTCAAGTGGTGATAGTCGACGCAAAAACACCAGGTACCATCTTTCTTTTGCACAAGGACGACAGGCGAAGCCCAAGGGCTGGCTGATGTCTCGATGACCCCTTTGCGGAGCATTTTGTCCACTTCTGATTGGATGACTCGACGTTCTGCATGCGATACACGATAGGGACGCCGACGAATAGGATTCGTGTTTCCAGTGTTTATACGGTGGTGAACAACAGATGTTTGACCTAAAGGCCTGTCACTGAAATCAAAGATGTCACTGTACGATTCAAGCAGGAGACGTATGTCCGTGGCCTGTGCCGAGGTGAGGTCAGGTGCGATCATTTTCGCGAGGTCATCGGTTAAGGAACCGGAGCTGGGAGCTGCAATTCGTGCCAAGAAACCACTCTCGGCATTCAGACGCTCAATGTCAGATTTGGAACCACTAGAAACGATGGCCAAGAACATGCCAGCTGGGATCACTTGAGGGCACAGGCTGAAATTCAGAAGCGGTAGAACGACGTCGTTATTAGTAACCGTGACCAGCGTATGCGGAACAGCAATTTTCCGGTTCAAAAGCACGTCGACGATGGGGCGAAGCATATATTCACCATCAGGAACCTGTGGCTGAGCGGTCAGAGTGACGTAAGTAACTGCCTCGGGTGCCAGATGCACATCATGAAGCGAGCACAAGTGCGGTGGGGCGGTGCTCGGAGCATCGGTGAGTTGAGGCAGTTCTAACTGAAGAACGCCGGTTGCATCCAGTTCACGTCGAACGATTCGCACCACGTTTTCTGATGGTGACACATGCTGCTGTGCGGGTTGATCTTCACCCGTCGACGTTGCGGCAGTATTGGGAAGTCTGGCGAATGGTTGCAAGACGCATCGGGTCTGGCGAATGGTTGCAAGACGCATCGGCTTTTTGCCTGCTCGAATTGTCGGCACTCTTTAAAGATGGCATCAACTGTAGAACAGCTTTTGCACAGGAGCAGATTAAAGGCGTTGTCAGCAATGTCCTTAAGCATGTGCCCGACCTTTTCAGCTTCTGTCATGTCTCGATCGGCTTTACGATAAAGTGCCAGCATGTCCTGGATGTACAAGACATAGTACTCCGTGTGGGATTAGACACAGAAGGCCAGTTCCTGCTTTGCGGCAATTTTACAGCCGGCTGGTTTGCCAAACAACTCTGTCAGCTTCTCTTTGCATTGGTCCCAGCTGGTGAGCTCCTCTTCGTGGTTTTCGTACCACACCTTTGCGATGCCTCATAGGTAGAACAACAGGTTGGCTAGCATAAGTGTAGGGTCCCATCTGTTGATTCCACTCATGCATTCATACATAGCCACCCACTCTTCAACGTCGGTGCCATCGGCCCCGCAGAAAGTTCCTGCATCCTTGGGTTGCACAACCACAACCGAAGGTGACAGCAACGTAAGTGGCGACGGTGATGTTGGAGGCGGCAACAATGTTGCTCCCACGTGCTCACCGTCATTCATGGTGCTTACGGCGATGCGACGTCCACTGCAGAGCTCCGTTTCCAGCCGTGGTACCCCACACCTCCCACCGATATGTTATGGGGAGGGGATGTTAGGAGTATATAAAGACTGTATTTACAATATATGTATAGGATGAGTCAGTGTAGACAAGATGGCTGACCACCAAGAACACGCAACAGCCAGCGTCTCGCGATCTTCTTCCTCCTCTGTCTTCCTTCATCCTTCCGTAACAATATAGCTTGGAGAACAGTGAGCAACCGGCTTAGTTGCTGCTCAAATGTAGCTGAGAACACTATGACGTCGTCTAGATAGACCAAGCATGTTTGTCACTTCAGGCCTGATGGTACGGTGTCCATTAGACTTTCAAAACTGGCAGGTGCTGAGCAAAAACCAAAAGGAAGGACCTTAAATTCATAAAGCCTGTTGGGGGTCATGAAGGCAGTTTTTTCGTGATCTCTCTCATCGAGCTCGATCTGCCAATACCCATTTTGTAGGTCCACTGATGAAAAATAATGTGCATGCCGCAGCCTGTCCAGCAAATCGTCGATGCGTGACAGCGGGTAGACATCTTTCTTCGTGACCTGGTTTAATTTGCGGTATTTGATGCAGAATCACAAACTGCCGTCTTTCTCTTTGACTAAGACCACTGCCAGAGGGTGGGATGGTCGTTTCTGGTAGAGTGAAACAATCTTTTACTTGGGTGATGTCGTCGCAGTACACAATTGTGGTACCCTTCTGGATGTGACGGCGTTCATTACTGAAGTTCGTGAGAAGGACTTCCGTATGCCCATGAGACATCTTGAGCACACCTCTAGCAATGAAACGCCTTGCATGAGCAATAGTGCAATGATTTGCTGCACGATCACATTCCCGTGGTAGGGCTTCTTGCATGATACAGATACAAGGCGGCAGGATCCCGGCTGAATGGTCACATCATCAGCGATTCACAAACGCTCATGTTGCCCTTCATTCATTGTGTCGCCATACGGGCTAGCAGAAAACGTCACCATACGTTTCAGAATGTTTATGACTGCGCCTTGATCTCGCAGAAAATCCATCCCCAGGATGAGGTCTTTGTAGTAGTCGGGGAGAATGACGAAAGTGGCAATGAAGCTGGAATTACCGACGTGGATACGGGTGGTGCATGTTCCCATTGGTCTCATTAGCTGAGCCCTGGTACTTCTTATGTGGGGCCCATTCCACAGCGTCTTCACTTTCCTAATGCAGTTGGCCAGCTCTTCCCGCATAATCTAGAAGTCTGCACCGGTGTCAACAAGTGCGATAACGTGATGTCCATCCACCACGGGCAATGTCGTTGGCGTGAGTGTTCGTCATCGTCATATCGTCTTCGTTGGCATTCGGCGTCGTCATATCGTCATTGTGGAGATTGGGGGGGGGGGGGGGGGGGAGGGGTGGCGTCTCGATTTAGGGTGACCTTCCCCCCGGAGGTCACTACCATTAGTTTCCTCGGCGCGGACTAGGGGAGGGAGCATCCACCCCTGCTGACATCAGTGGTGAAACTCTGGCGGTTTGGGGAAGTGTAATTAATGCACAGGTGACGGGGACTGCCAGCGAAGATGTGGTGAAGCTGCTTGGCTGGGTGACAGCTGATCACTGCTCTGGGCACAATGGTCGTCAAAGTGCAGAGAAGCAGCAGGCAAAAAGGGGCCGGTTCCAGCATCTGGATGGGGGCAGTAACGGGCAATGTGGCCTTGTTCGCCGCAGTGGAAGCAGAGTAGTCGACGGTCGGCTGCGCGCCACAAGTCGGTACGGCGAACTGGAGGTCGTGTCACACTCTCGTTGCCACTACGGCACGGGAATGGGCCATCGCTGGAATGGCGTTACCGGTGGTGAAAGGGGAGGACGTCGGACCATGTCAGTTTAGGTCAACGGATATGTTTCTGGACATGGGGCTGGTGAGGAGAATGCTTGCCGCAAATCCTGGCGCATGACTTCGGCAACAGAAATGACTGGCGAGCCCTCGGCATTCCTCTTACTGAGGAATGCCGAGGGCTTCAGCTCTTCACGCAGGATGTCTTGAATCATGTCCCATAAAGAAGTGTGGTCAACAATCTGAGATGTTGAACTTATTGGTGTGTTGTTGGGCTGGCGGTCGAAGTGGCG
Organism: Dermacentor albipictus; assembly: GCF_038994185.2. Taxonomy (NCBI): domain Eukaryota; kingdom Metazoa; phylum Arthropoda; class Arachnida; order Ixodida; family Ixodidae; genus Dermacentor; species Dermacentor albipictus. The sequence continues at coordinate 171,931,353 of NC_091821.1, forward strand.
GTAACTTCGCTGAAGTGCCCGCTCGATGATAGTCGCTTCCTTGATGAATTTGTTGACCGTAGTTGGCGGGTTTCATACAAGACTGGCAAACAGCAGTTCCTTAATTCCCCACATAAGATGACGCATTTTCTTGCAAAATGACCGTCTTATCGAGCATGGTCATCATTGTACTGGCACCACAAAGACCTAACAAGAGAAATCAAGGAAGCATTTGAGATTGCACGGGCAGGTGATCTATGCGTCAGCAGGCCGTCTGTGGCATTATCAACTACAGAGCTTGAATTTATGGCATGACGGCATGTGGCGCTTTTGTAAAGCTTTTATGTCCTTCTTTCCCTTAGCAAAATCAGTTGCGTATATATGCTCCTCTTCCGCAATAAACGCTGTGTTGAAAGTTAGCGCTTGTCCTGTCTAGTCTTTGTTGATCGTCCTTTCCGCGCTATGCTTCCAGTGTAACTATGTATTACCAACCAGCCCAAGCCTACACTCTTCTGATTAGAACAGCATGCTGAAGTTTGTGAAATCTAGTGAAACCAGTTTTTGTGGTACATGTGGTAGAATCCTGTGCTGCAACTAATGCTTGAATTACTGAGGGGAGGCTGGGCTTTAGTCATCTTACAAAACACCTTTATCCCACCGTTCCTCCGTTTTCAGTGTATTTTGTGAACGGAAAGGAATTTATTGTTATTAAGTGCGAATATGAATATGAAGTTTACCAAAATTGCATGAGTGTACTGCAATTTTTTTACAGTTTTGTTTAAAACTCCTAGCATAAATGTGCACTTGACATTATATTCATAAACTGTACTATGAATGTAATGCAAGTACTTGCAAGGTGGCTTCCACTAGCTGGTTATGAATCTTATGAAGAGCTTGTTGACTTACTTTCCTTACAAGCATATTTGCATACATCAGTTGTTTAAGAGGAAGCTCTAGCTTGGCAACTCTTGTCTTAATGCATGGGAATGGAGAAATCATTTTTCTCGGCAACCACCACTCTGCAATGAAAAATATAGCAATTTTGTAAGTGCACCTCACATTACATCTGAACTGGCCAAAATTGATATATTATACACCGCTGTGAAATATACCAATAATTTGTAAGTAGGACTTTTGCAAAAGCCTTGTAAGCTTTATAAAAAATTCACGTAAGCTGTGATTTCATATATCAAATGTGTCTGGTTTGGATTTTAACAGATGCAATTTACAGAAATGCGATATCTGTTTTCGATGCACAGTTACCAAATTGTGAATGTTATGCTTCTATTTTTTTTTTCCAAGCTTACCAATATTTCGCCATTTTTGTAAAAAATTGCAGGCTTTAAATCAATATCCTGCTTCCTAAAGTCACTACAATTTAACTTTTTCTTTAAATGCAACAAATTCCATTCAAATCAGTCGGCATTTTTTTCATAAAAGCATTTCTGTATTTTACGTGTGTGATTTGAATAAGCGGCATCAGAGTGGACTCTGAGCTAAAGTTTCTTCTTAAATAAATCTGCTTCCTACAGTCACTAGAATTTAACTTTCTCCCTCAAATGCAACAAATCTCATTCAGGTTGGTCAGGGGTTTTCTCATAAAAGCATTTCTGCATTTTACATGCATTTGAATATGAATAGGTGGCATCGTACTTGGTTGTGAGCATCAGGTCGCCCCAGTGTTCTGTTTGTAGTTGCATTATGTACTTTGGGTCAAGGTAGGTGTTTCAAAGGAGTTTATACATAACTTGTTTACCAGAAGTGAGAAAAACATATATCTCAAACATAGTTGATCCTAGTTATAATTACATAACTTTATTTGAAATATTATGTCACTAAGCTGTTTTTTTTATTTGGTGGTATGACTGAAATGGATGGATAGTTAAGCTCAGATTAATCTATGCACATTGTTGGCAAACTCTGCCTTATGCTGAGAAAGGTGAACTATTGTGCCACTCTATTGAGGAAAAAGATAATCCTCTCCCCATTTTTTTTTATTTCGTCCTAACAAGGCTAACAGTGCTACATTTGTTTTCGTGGCTCCAAAACTTGATCAGGCAGTAGTAACTATAAGGGGGAGGAGCAGGTGTCACATTCCAATGTCACCTGCTTTCGATGTCATATAACTAGAGGGATAAAGTGAATGGAAACAAACAAGAGAGATATTTTAAAGGTCGGAGGAGAAATGGTGCCAAAGGGGGAAAAACAGCTACATGGAAAATTGTGCTGCAGAAAGGGGAGAGGCATCTACATGCTTTTGTCTAAATCTGTGGGCATGCTCTGTTGCATATAACAAGCATCCACTTGCTGCAATATTTATTTTAACTAAAATGTACTGTACGTGGTTCTAGAGTGCATTTCCTTCATTACTAAAGAAGTTATTTTGAAGGTTTTTTTTACTGTTTCTTTCTTTTTCTTTTATTTCCAAGGTACCACTTGTTGCAAACACTTTTGCTCTCCCTATGACTTCGCTATAATAAAAATTTATTGCACATCTATATAAAATGTCATAAATAGTTAAAGGGCATCTCCCCAGACCCTGCCACGAATTTTGATTACACTCCAGAAGTCATAATGCACTGTGCAGACAGCGTTCTACCACAAGATCTTTTTTTAAAGTCTAGTAGTTGCTGATGTAGAAGCTATGACATGTTCAGGGCATGGTGTAAAAAGGTAAATGACCCTCCTCTAAGCAGCTCTCATTGCCTTGACCACCACCAACAAGCAACATTCCTGCCTTCTCCCATATTCGGAGCCAAGGGCCCACATGAACGTTTATGTCCTGACTCCCACCTCTGTTCCTTGAGAGCAAGGGCATGCTTTCATTTGAATTTTTAGGTGTTTTTGTGGTGTACAGTAGCGTAATACTTTGCAGACATAATTTTCACCAAGTGGTCTACGCACCATTCTTGCCTGTTTGCGATTCCCAAACCTGGTGAGGGGCCCTTGAATACCTGTTCCATTTGAAATGTTTCCTATTGTACTCGTACTATGCAAGACTCTCCTATACAAGAATTATTTGGGCATTTTGGCAAGTCATGTTCTGCATGTACCTGTATGGTTTGAATCCTGCTGAAAGTGAAAAAAATGCACTGGCTCTCTTTTGGCATGATGCTGAACTTTCCAAGGAATTAATAAAAGGTGGGGGAAAAAAGGGGGAGGGTTTATACTCTTGCTGCCTAATTAAATATTAGACTGAGTACGTGAAGGGTACCTCTTGCCTGATCATAGTCCAAGTCTTCATAAAGCAACTGCCATTGCTGTGCATGGCACTATATCCTCCTAGGCACCCATCGGTCGGTGCATACCAGCCAGGAAGGTACAGGCAAGTCTCCTGGTTAGGTACTTGCTCAACTGCCATGGAACTGCAATACTAGATCAAATGACTCTCCCTGTAAAATAAGCCTCGTGCTAAAGACACAACCACAAAATCATAGATGCTTCTCTCTTTATGACGTTAACAAAGAGCACACTGTGTGAGAAATATAGTGTGTTTTGTAATGGTCTATTCTTGGTACATGAAGGTTTACATCTTACCACAAAATGAAACAATGAAAGTAAATAATTCTGAGTTGCCATATTGGCACATTGTGATAGAAATTCGCCAATAGCTTTATGGTTGTTGACAAATGGCAAGTGAGAGTAATGCTTTCAAAAAAAAAATGTTTGAAGACATTCATAAATACTACTGCTGGATAAGATAGTATTCAGGCTGTACGAATATGCAAGAGATGGCCACACCTCAACTGGGTCAGTGGCATCTTAATAGCTAGCAAGAGCAACCTAAGGTGACTGTGCACACTCTGCTGGGTTTTCTTGCCAGTTGCAATTTATTTTAAGAATTGTCTTTTTGCAAATAAATGGATCATTGTGGTTGAGAGCGTGTTCCTGTTTACTCTTTATCAAACTGTCTGTGTAATGCTTTAATAAAAGCACAAAGTGAACATACGTGGACGCTGTTAAAAAATAAGCGCATTGTCATGTATCATCTTGCTAACATTTAGTAGGCATTTAAGTGCAGCAGTTGTAACAAGAACAGTGTTAACATTTTGCGGTATATGGCACATTTCAAAGACTTAAATATATATCTCGCAGGGGCCCTTGTAATGTCAAGAGTTTGGTGTAAGCAGTTCACACTAAAGATGACACACAGTTTACCAAACTGTTAAATGGTTACTGAAGCAAAGTGTGAGACCAGGCTAGTTGGTATTCCATGATGATATAACCAACGCGAGAGTTGATACGAAACACAAAAAGAAGCTACAATGATAAGCGCTGCCCTTGTCACTTCTTTTTGTGTTCCGTGTCAACTCTCGTTCTGGTTATATCATCACTACAGTTACTGTCACTTTTGTAATTGAGATGGGGCTTCAGCTGCTTTAAATGTGCATTTTGTTGTGCACAGTCTTTCTGATATTGTCATGTGTAGATATCAGCCTGTTCTGTTTTTTCGGCACTCATAGCATTCATCTGGTACAAAAATTTTTAAAAATTTGTCTGCCATGTCAAATAATGATTGCTTTTAAACAGGAGTGAAAGTAAAAATAGCAGAGCAAGATGGCACCATTTCACAAAAAAATTATCAGAAAAGTGCCTGTCCATGTCTGTCCTGGTAATCCCACATCTTGACATCTAAATGCTACTCATTATGGAATACAGTTAACTGATTTTTCGGACACAGGCAGGGCTGCAAAAACGTCTAATTATGGCTGTAAAAGGGAGACAGATAACATGAGGGACAAGCAGGGAGATCGAGATGATCACAAGGTGCAATTGCAGTAAATGTACCATATAAATGGTAAAATCAATTTAGTTGTTCTTTACAATGCCAGCTCAGTGGAGAATTCTTTGACACGATTTCGCTCTGTGTTGTGCTTCATTTAAATATCTACTTGGAATTTCATGGTGGTCAAGGCTACGGGTGCATTCTGCATTTGCCCATAGGCTCCGCGCAGTAAAGTTTGCCAGCAGCCAATGGGAAATTTGTTCCAGTGCTGCTGAAACACTGTGCAGTAAACAAGCTTAACACATACTTCAGTGTCAACTTTCCGTATTAGTCAAGAACTTGGAAAGTAAAGCTGTTGGCGCATATAACAGCCATTATTTTTTTTTTTTGTAAGTGTGAAAATCCAGGTTTTTTGATAAATCTTAAATGTCAAGGTTGCTGAAATATACATATTAAAATCTATGCACTAAAAAAATAATGTTGCTATTGTTCAGGCTTTACTCAAAAACAAGAGAGACTACACTGTCTAATTCCAGAAGCTGGCCATTCATATAGATTGTTGCCTTCGTGAGGTTTCAGCTCCAATACGAAATCAGTACTTGTTTAGCTCAGTCATTAACCTAAATAATCTGCCGCAATAAACCTTTACTGCTTTATTCTGCTCATGATATAATAAAGTTCTGTTTCATGCAGCTCAAGGCTCTTTCCCATGCTTGTAAGGTGCCCATAACAATTGTTCAAGCAACTGGACCTTCTATTGAGATAGGAACAGAATATAACGCTAAGCCTATCTTTCTAAGGTAAGTTACTTGCTGGTACTGCATAACATCAAACAGCTATACTTTATTTTGGACTGTATTATGAACATGGCTGGGTAAATGAACTCTGTGAAACAGTGGAGTAGTTTTTTGTTCTGGCTCACATTGGGATAATTACAAATGAGAAATTTTGCTTGTCTTATGATATATGTTCTTATCACTTTTACTTGGAATGCATGCAGCCACAGGAAATGACAGGAAAAACGAATGTAACAGATGAGTACTGGTGCCCTTCAACCCTTTGTGATGTGTTTTGGCACATGCAGGATGAATGAAGAGGAGGAAGCATGTGTCCACAAAAATCTTATAATAAAATTTTACATGACAGCAGACATTCATGCATCTTATTTGTCTTATGCAATAACTAAGCTAGCTGGTCTTCATTTCATCCCCTTTTGCATTTAAGTAGCATGGTATGCAATATAATGCACACTTGTGCAGATAATAACAAATTCTTACATTTATTTATCTGTGAAAGATATTTGTACAGTGAAGCTTGTCCAACAAGCAGCCGCAGTTGCGCCAATAAGTTGCCTAACGCATTTAGGAGAGAGGCAGCTGACTGCAGTTTATCTTAATTTGTGAGTTTTTCTTTTACGGAACATTAAAGAGAAATATGAAACCCAGCTGTTCGATTACATTTATGCAATATCAAGTATGCCATTCTTATTGTGAGCTGATGTTGACAAGGTGCTGATGCCCCCTTCAAATTTTTGAACGAGCTTTTGAAATCTGCTGAGCTTTAGTTGAATGAATGCTTATAAATAGGAAAGGATTACACTGCACAGTGGGCTCTTGCTAATGCGAAACCAGTTAAGTTGAATTTACGGGTATGAAGAACAATGTGAGAACATTTGGTTGACTTCCCATAGGCCCATTACAAAAAAAAAAAATATTCAAACGAACCGCTAATTCGGACGAGTTGAACTTCTACAGCCATTACCAATGCTTATTGGCCACTTTGCTCGGGAAGAAGCCCAGATTGGCAGCGCTTGCAAGAGCAGCGCTGCATAGGCAACAAAGAAATCTCATACATGCCTTTCTGGCAGGTAGCAGTTAGATGGTTTGCATGGTCACTTATTCTTATTGGTGCAGTTGTACGAAAGACTCCACGTTCCAGTCGGCTGTTCCAGTCAAATGTCTTTGTGGTTAAGCCAAGTGCTCTTGTTACCCTTCCAAAGTTGTTATGAAGATTCTGTTGAATAATAAAAAAAAAAGCAGTAAACACGACGAGACGAAGACGACGATGGGACAGGCTGAAACTTGCAACTAAAGTATATGATCATCATCATCATCATTTATTTAAAGGCCCTTGGCTTAGGGCATTACTTGTGTAAGTATAAAGTATAAGTATAAAGTATAAAGGCAAATATATACCCTCTGCAAATCTTCCTGGCAGATGCACAAACAACCATAAAAAATATTTCTTAATCTACTTACGATTACGTTGCACTGGCTAAGAAAACTAATCTCATTATCAGCGAGGCCTAGAGAAGTGTCAGTGGCGCAGGTGTTCTTCCACCTAATTATGTGGAAAGCCTCCAGAATCACCCATTATGTATTCGTTTTTCTGCAGCCTATAACACTTGTGTTATCAAACACTGGGGCGCATCCGCGCTGTCTGTAGTGACTTGGCAGGTGAGTGCCATCAGTTGTAAAAAGGGTAGGACAACACTTGGATCAGTGACACTTCTCTGAGCCTCACTGATAAAGAGAGGAGTTCCCTTAGCGGCACACTGTGATTGTAAGTAGAAAATTATGTGGTGTTTTTTTTTTTTTGCAATGGTTATTTGCGCATGTGCCAGGAGGCTTGCTGGAGGACTTGCCTTTTTACTATCACAAATTTTAGTTGCAATTTCAAACCTGTCTCATTGTCTTCATCTAGTTGTGTTTAACACTGTACTTTAAAGCAAAGCTTTCCTTGCCTCTTCCTTCGACTTTTCCATAGCTGCTGTCGCTGTCGCAGCGTGCATACAGTCAACGACTGATTTTCCGGAAACCCAATTTTTTGGACATTCCCGATAATTTGGTCGCATTCGCGGCACAGTCATGTACCTCATAGAGTCAATGTATAATAACATCTGAAATTTCGGACGCAAAAAAAAACCTTTGCCGTCCGGTTTTCCGGACATGTTGCCATGACCGCAGGTCCGAAACGGCATTAGAGAGTTTCTAGATTAGGGACCCCAGCGCTGGCGTCCCCCTAACCTAAACCCCCTATTAATCGAAGCCACCAACACCATCATTTTTATTAGAGAGTTAGGGGACGGAAGCGGCTTGCGTCCCCTTAATCTAAAGCTCCTTATTACCTCTCCACCTCAAACCGGTGCACTCGCACGCAGATCCGCAGGCAGCCGTAGCCACCACAGCGGCAACGCTAGGCCTATAGTTACTTCGAAGTTTTTTACCAAGCTTCTTGCTGTTTGGTGCTGTGTTTTTCAGTAAAACAATTCGCTGCTGTTAGCAATGCCGCCTACTCCTCTTTATAATCCTCGCCAATTGCTTTGAAGTTCGGAAAGCACGGCGCGTGCGTAATGCCGGTTCCAGAAGGTCAGCTTCGCCTGCACTGTTACGCGGCGAGGCATACCAAGAGTGGGAAGGGGCAATTTTCACGGGACACGGTATGTATTCCTTATTTATACACACGCGCACCTGCCATCTACTATCGCAGTACGAGCACAGATACGGCTAATAAGTGTACTGACAGGCTTTCAAAGCTATTTCGGGCATGCCTGTGGTGATTTGAGCCCTTGGGGGCAGTAAGAAATATGCACTCATTTTTTCAGACTGCCCGATTTTCAGACGTTTCCACGGCCCCTAGCAAGTCTGAAAATCAGACGTTGACTGTATACTTCAAAGGAGCGTGGAAGAGATGAAAGGCAACGCGAGAAACTCGTTTGACCTTTCCATCACATCGCTACAATGCCCTATGTAGGTCCCTGGGCGTTGCAACAATACCTTCTAGACTGTTGCAATTATCCGTGACCCCCGCAAGAGCATTGCAGAAACTGCAGCTCTTACATTTGCACTAACGCACAACAGTCCGGAGTGTAGGTAGATAGAATGGTAGAGAGGAGGTAGGGAGAGGAGGCAGAAAAATGGTAGAAGCGTCTGAATAACAGCCTCGCCACACTTTGCTCGCGTACATGGGGGGAGGGCGGGAGAGGGCAAGGAAACGTGTGGCACGACAGTGGGTACAGACAAACGTTGCTCGAGGTCGCGGGTTCAATCCTGATCACAGCAGCCACATTTTGATAGGGGTGAAATGCATAAACGTGTGTACTCGGATGTAGGTGCCTGTTAAAAATTCCTAGGTGTTTGAAATCAGATTGTGTGCTTTGGACATAAAGCCTCATAATTTAATTAAAGTTTAACACTTCTGTCAAGATGCACTGCGCCATGCAAGGCAATGAGTGCAGTGACAGCCCTCCCGCAGGCTACGAACAAGGGTGCACAATGCCTCAGGCAAACATGTCTCGCTGTGTGTTATGTGCACTACGTAACAGCAAGTAATGCTTAACATCAACTCACCACCCTAGTATATCACTAAACACTGATGAACTTAAAATGTTCGCCGTAAACATCGCTATCAATTATCATGAATCAACGCGAACAGCACAGAAAGCTTTGCTTACATTGATTCCCACAGTGCATGGGACCTGCATAGTTTCTCTTTTTGGTGACATGTACCAACTGCCCCAGCTCACCACTTTGTTGACTTTGTTTGGATTAATATGAATATCATGTACAATTTTTACAAGGATAAAGCAGAGGTCCAGTTTCGTTTCCACTAGATTCGTTGTGCTCTCTTGTAAACTCTTCTAAATAAAATTTCACACACAGCTTTGTCTTTTATGCTTAAGATGGCCAAGTGGCTGTGTTGACTGAGTTTGTGTGTTTTAGTGCCACGGTTGAGCCGGGCACACATAGAATGGTGACCTTTCTGCTGCAGGCATTTTATAGAGATGAATAGATTCAGGAGATAGTGGAGGACACAAGCAGGTATGCGCACCAGAAAATTTTGCGTCCATCCATGGTAAACAAAAAACATTTTACTGGGTGCTTAATAGTTTTGACCGATTTTTTTTAAATTGTGGTATTGAAATCTGTAAATACAGTTCCAATCACAGGGGCATCAAAGTGGGTCAAAGCAACTGCAAAGGGTTAAGACTATATAAAGCAATGCTTTGTATGATGTATATCTGTAAATATCTTGTACATCTGGCTTTTGGTGTAAAGGCGATTTCATTTTTTTTGTGTGTGTGTGGATATTTTCGTGCACCAGGTATAGTGCAATTAGAGTTTTGTGCATCACTTCTGTTGAGACAAACTTCTAATAAGACAGATTTTCATGGTCTCTCTGACTTCATCGTTGTCGAAGATATCCGCTCTAGCTGTTCTAGAAATAATGCTGTTTTACAGCCTTTTCGAAATGTACTTGCCATGAACGTTTAAAGGCTGTTTAAAGGTGTCTTAACGGGCATCTGCTATTTTAGAAAAATAGTCCTGCAAAATTAGTAAATTTCTCCTGCGCAAAAATATCTGAAATAAAAAAAATACAATGAAATATGACATCACATCTGGCACCACGGTTGGAATGTAAAATTCAAAATGGCGTTTGCCTTCCATTCTCTCTGGAAATATCAACATTTTTGTGCTAAAGAAATGCAAATAGTGTTCTGAAATAATACTTCAGAAATCCGTATGGATGTAATGCCTCTCTTGAGTGTACCTTTAAAATGTGCGCTGTAGTGTTGTACAAAAAAAAAAAAAAGAACACTGGTTGTGTACATGCTACTAATTTTAATTTTGCTGCAGTTACCACAGGTGCTTGTACGAAATGGGGGAGCATTACAACTCACTTGTCCCTAAAAAGAATGAAGTGGATGAAGGCGACCGTGCAGGTCTACACGTCTAGAAAGATGGAATATTCTCACTAAAAGGTAATGTAAAATAAAGGTGCCAAACCATCATCATGAGAAATGGCTATTCGTTCAAACTTCATGCATATTCATAAATACTTACTCATTATTTTAACTTGAACATTTTCAAGCCCATACATATGCTCTGTACCCCTTTAAATGCACAGAGGACACTATTGACTGTCAAGAATTGCTGTGGTCTTAAAGTGCACCTAATATTGTATCGAGTTTAACAAGTTATATTTCTTAATTGTGTCGTGTTGCAACCTATGCTAAACTCCTTAGTATAGGCACTGCATGAAATGTACTCCTAAAGCTGCATAGGTAGCATTGGAAGCTGTTGCATGCATTGCTCTAATGGACAAGATCACCTGAAGGTACTGAAATGAAACTTCCACTTTCTGTAGATTGAAAAATTTGATCCATTCATATGTGGAGCTTGTTTCAAGATATTTTCTGGCATAAACCTAGACTTGGAACTTTTCAGTTTTAACTAGAGAATGCTGAACAAAACAAAACAGTAAAAAATTGCTCCAATCCTTGAGTAACAAAAAAATAGTTGACACTTTTGCCCTTGAAATTTCATTCCAGAGGTTGCCAGCTGCAGTGCTTCTGAAGTTCAAGATAAACGAGCTGTTCTTATTCACTTCTTCTGAGAAAGGCTGTGCTAAGGTGGCTTAGTTTAGAGAAGTTATAAAACTTACAACGTACCTGAAAATTGCTGCATCCGGGATGGTTGCCTCAGCAATGCTTCCTTTTCATGCTAGGAAGAGTGACTTATAGAACACATTATTTCTGTGCACAGCACGACTCACTGGTAAAACTTTAACCAGTGTAATGCAGTTTCCAAAACAGTCTTCTTGTCTGCATAGAGCTAGTGAAAAAAAAGTTGCTGACAAGGCGCTATTATCTGGTTTTCTTTCTTTCTGAGCGTGCCAAGATGCTTGTGTGTAAAGATGTTGCGCCTTCTTCCTGTGGATATCTAAGGCTCGCAAGTACCATGTTCGTACTACTGCTTGCACCAGAGGTATTTTGGCATTGAAAATTTATTGAAATCCTGCAAGTTCATCAAACTCAGCTTCAAGCCTACTACACAAGTTATATACCTCATAAGCACATATATGTATTATTAGCCTTCCGTCATTTAGTGCTACCAAATTTATCTGCTTTTGACAGTCGGTTTCTTTGTATCTTCAAAGTGACTCACCTTGTTTCCCTACATGTACTTGCATTATCACTTAAGAGACTTAGATGGGGTAGTTGGTTGCTGGCTTGATGAAACATGGTTATAACGGCACATTTTGAGGATAGGACACAGCAAGAATGCACACAAGACATTCGGCAACTGTCCTCTGTGCATTCTTTCTGTGTCCTGTCCTCAAAATGCGCCGTTATAACCATGTTTGCATTATCACATTTGTTTCTACTTTAGTTATTTAAAGACAAGTTTAACTTCCAGTTCATCCTTTTCACTTTTTCTTGTATACCACATGGTGCACCTACTTATGTATACAATGAAAATCTATATCAAGTATCGCAGTGGGAAGTACATGGTGTACTCTTATAAAGGCCTTTTTTTTTTCATGTTATACTCATCAATTTTCCATTTTCACAGGGCATCGTGCTGAAATACGCTTTTCAAAGGTGAACACACATTAATTTTTGCTGAAGATGAATGATGCTAAATTGGAAGACCTACAGACCACAGCAAAAGACCTACTACCGGAGGTCTTTTTGCTGTGGTCCTGTTAAAAGCAAGTAACTGACTGAAAGTCCTAAGAAGGCCTTGCTCCAAGTGTGCTTGGAGCTTGGGACAGCAATGCCAAAAAATTTGACACACAAAGTGGAACAACTGCCATAAACAGTATCTGCTGTATTCTTGGTGCTTTTCTTCTATCACTGTGTGTGGAAGGAATAGCACCATGAGAATAATTGAAACCTTATAGCAGAAACTTTCATAATGTGGTAGCACTGACTAAATTATTTACTCAGCTAGGCTGCACAATATATGCCAGAAAGGCCCGATAAGGATGCACAGACCTCATAACTGTTATACACGCCTCTTCATATAATTTAGCAATATTGAGCACTGTATGCTGCTTTCTTTCGTCCATCTAGTGTCATTGAGTTGTTTTCTGTGGAGTAGTTAACCATGGGTATTGACACCCAAGTTCAGAAAGAAGCATAAGGGGCTCAGATTGAACACTTAAGAAAAGATTCCTTATTTATATCAGGTGAACTTAGCAGTGATGAGGAAACATTAATTCTCAAATTTCACATTGGGTTTGTTATCGCATACAGGTGCACAACTACTTTAACATAAAAACCACTGCAGTGACCAGAATGAAAATTTTGAGTCCAAGTCTAAATGAGTAAATGTTTCGTTGATCTATCATATATCCCAAACCTGCAACTGTAGGCTATTATGAGTACTGTAGTGGAGAGGCTCTGGATTGACTTCAACCACCTGTTCTTTTTCACTGTGCGCCTAACTCTAACAAGTGCTCTTGCATCCTTACCCCATTGGAATGTGGCTAGTGAGGCTGGTGATCGAACCTGTAACTCCATGCTCAACGGCAAACGATAAAATATATGTACTGTCTTGCTTATTATTACTGTTGCAGACAAAGAAGCCCCTAAAAGCCCCCTTTGTTAAAGTGTAATGCATAATCAACACCACGGTGTCATATAAGGCCATTTTATACATAATCACTTTGTAACTGCTAGTTTTGACAAACTTGAAAGAAAGAAGTTTACTATTATGCAATTTTAACAACTGCTCTCGCTGAATATGGATAAGGTTGCCAAGGTAGTGCTTCAATACTTCCAAATTTGAGATTGAGCATCATGTTAATTTAAAGGTGTAAAAAGCACTTTCACTCTAACCTTTTTCTTTTCAGTTGAAGAAAATTCGTCAATGGAACAGTTCAGACAACTTCCTTTAGAAAGAAGGCTTCTCCTCTTGATGCATTCAATAAAATTATTCACAAATTTTACTGTGCCTGCCCAAGTAAAATTGTTTGACGGAAAATGGCCAGAACATTTCCCTCAGTTTTACTTCGGTAACCACCTGCATGTTATTTTTATTCATAATACTACAAAAATGGCAGAAATTGTGCTTCAGGTATTATTTCAATAGATGGTACCTTCAACAGCAGTATTAAAGCAGATGTGGTCAATGATGCAAGTTGTATGGCCACAAAGGTCATTCCAGGCGCAAGCAGTGCATGTGAAAATAGACCTCCGAGTTACTGTGATGTGTTCCATGCGGTGGTACTAGTGTTAAGGTGGCTTGCGCAGGAAGTATGATGTGGATGATCGGGGCACTGCCATGTGGTAAGGAATAAAGAAATGAAGCTGTGGTAAAGACACTCTGGAGATTGTATGCTAGGAAGTAAATGATAGTGCTCTAGTGAAAATGATGAGTAGTTGGCAGAAATCTTGTGGCACAGTTTTGTACTAAAGAATTTAGAAGGGCACAAAAGTAAGACACTGAAAGACAGGCAACAGTATAGGCGCTTGGCTATCTGCTGTCAAAAAAGTGCCTGTGCTATTGTCTGTTTTGTCCCTTTATTTTTTGAGCTCTTTTAAATTCTGAAGTATATAATAAGCAAACTCACCCAATATATCTGGCTAGGTTCCGAACCGATTCTAGTGTTTCGTATAGGTTCAACTGGTAGGAGACATAGATGGCACTAAAGTTGGGGCTGAACAAGGATGTCATAGGCAAATAGTTTTATGGAGGAATGTGCAAAGTTTCATGGGAGTAAATGTCAAAAATTAGTATGTAAGGAGCCAATGTAAGAAGTGTTAGCAAAATTTATGTTAATATAAAGACCAACTGGGATCATGAGCATTGTAATGATGAGGATATTTGAAAGAATTGGGAAGAGCTATCTGCACTTGTTAGTGATTTAAAGAGGGGAAAAAGTTATGATGACAATGGAAGCTACTAGTGAGGTCGTGTTAACATTCAGTCACTTTTCAAGTGCTTCACCATTCTTGTATTATGAAGGTAACTTTGGATTTTTGAGGCATTGACCTAATTAGTTTATAGGGTGGCAGATACTGCAGTGTTTGGTGAACAAATTTAGGTTAGGTGAGAGATCAAGAAGAAACTCATTAATGCTAAATTTGTAAATAAAGTCCAAATTTAAGAATGTGCAAATATTTGAAACTTTTGGATAATTAGTCTACCATTGTCCATTCGGTTTGGTCCTTGAATAGTAACTATTCGAAAAACCAAATATTTTTTAATAGTTTTCGAATACTTCACGTCGTCATCCTTGCATGATAAAACATGAAATTGAAGCAAAAATACGATAATTATGACCAATCCAGTGTAGACATTGCGTACCAGAGCACGCTGCATCGCTCATCTAGCCATATTTTTCCATCTAAACAATCAATCACAATAAAATGTTGCTTAGACATGGTATTAGGCAGTGGGTACCATTTGGTACTATATATAAATGCAGCACCTATGTCCTCTCGTTAAAGCAAATGAATACGTTTCATTGCAACATACTTGATAAAATAGTGGCATCATCTGCCGCAACCCTTCACAATAGAAAATGAGTGCTTCTCTCTCTTTTTTGCTCTGCCATCACTACAGACAACATGCATTTCTGCTTTGGTCTCAAAAGTATGCAGAGATATTAATTGGCCAGCAGAGCTGGGTTTATAAACTTTATATGATAATGCATGACTGCATATGCTTTGAGGAGCCCCAAGTTTGCAAACAAACTGCATTGTTGTTCCTAATGCTCCCTTTTGAAGCGTCTAATACAGCAAACCTTCCACAGTGCAATGACAAACCTGTTGAGAATACCAGAATGTGAAAGTTGATAGTAATGGTAAAATGGCTGGACATTATTTGCAAGCTATTAGAAAAATATTCAATATTCAATTCGGTTGAAGCACTATTTGATTAGTATTTGATTTGCTCTCAAAAATTACTATTTGTATGCTTCTACCAAAGATTCTCTCTTGTGTGTGTGTGCGGGGGGGGCATGAAGCAAAACACAGAGGAAAAGGGTAGAATATATGCTAATGCAAACTGCTGATGGCCAAAACAAACGACATCAATAGAAAAGCTGCAATTGAGGATAGAGAGCATGTCCTGGAGAAACAAAGCGAACCTTTATGGATGCCATGGCTAGAGTTTACAATGGACATTTTGCTATGTTAGAATTGATTGTGTGTTCCATGTCCCTTGAGTAGACACTTGTACTAGAGACTGGGCGGTAATTTTTTTTGACAAGTTTTGGGGAATTTCTCGGAAAATAGTACGGTCTTATCAGTCTGCCACTCGAGTAGTACAGATTCATTTGAAAAATGTTTTGTGGGAACAGTAGTGTTCCTTAAGTCCCTTTGCACTAATGCCATCATTAAGCATTCCCTAACGTCTATTAATCATCTTAACTTTTATCGTGGGTAAATTAAATGGTTGTAATTTTGAAATGCTATCACTTTGTTTGTTTATCTCTTTACCCACAGTGCCGAGTAGCATTACAGTGGGGGGAAGACATGATTGGTAAATAGAAGCAGGTCAAAAGCAATCAAAGCAATTGTGACGAACAGCAAACAGTCGCAAAATGCAAAAACATCATCGCAGTGATGATGCAAATAGCTCATTAGACATAATAGATATAGCTTCTTTTGGCTGTTGGTCCCTTTCTCTTAAAGGTCTAGGGAAAAAATACATGTTACTGAATGTATTGCTCAGGACAGTGGTGACTTTTGAAGCCAATGTCCAACAGATGTTGCATAGTGAAGGGTCCTCTCAGTGATAAGGATTTATGGCTTTGCAGAAGTTCTTAGGATTGCTCCATAGCATAGAAGGTAAGCTGAAAGAAAAAAATGCACTTTATTTGAGCGGTTGTTTAATGACAGCATGATGGTTGTTCCATGCCTGTAAAGCACCTGAAAGTTTGAATGAGCAAAACGGTAGTTTTTTTTTTTTTTTTCAGGATGTTTCTAGGAAGAATTAGACCACAGAAAACGAACACATTTAGTTATTGAAAAACTAAATCATGGAGAATGGACACATTTGGTTACTACAATACTAACTGTAGCATTTTGAATTTGGGAAGGAGCCAGTTTGACTCAGCAGGCCGCAAATGAGAGTGGAACTTGTCGAACTTGACCAATTATTTATGCTATTATGGATGCCTCCATCATAAAGTGTGATGCAACTTTATAATAAATTCTGCTTTTTAGTATGTTGCAGGGAAAACACTATGAATGACTAGATGACCACTGAAAGCCTGGCTGATAGTGCACAGTTGCAAACTGGTTCACTTGCTACTGCATGCAAAGTGACCTGGAACAACTCTATGAATGTGCCATCAGAGGCTAGGGAGATAAAAACACCTAATACTATAGGAAATGTTGCTTTGGCACATATCGACAGCATTTTCAAGTGCCAATGGGGTTGGCATTTGGTTCCTGTAAAGATGTCAGCCATGTGAACCACCATTTCTGTTATTACAAAAACAGCATACCATGAATGCCTCCACAATAAAATGACCCATATAACAAAGGAATTATTCTGTGCCAGTTCTATCATGAGCTGTGCAATGCGCGACCTCTACAACGAAGGGACCTGTATAACGAATGATTTTGGAGGCATCAAGCACTTAATTATAAAGGCATTCAACTGTAATTCGTAAGGGAAGGCAGGATTTCTGGGCTGCTGAGCAACTAAGTAAGCTACATTATGGCTGGTGAGATTATAGTGGAAGAAAAAGAGGCAGCTCATGAGAGAATCTTGTTTAGGTGCAATATGTATGTCAGACTTGTGCGCAGCATTACTGACTGCGAGCAAAATTACATCATGTGAGGTATCTGTCGTTGCTCAATGGATACCTTCACATGTAGGAATTGCCAGAAATGAAGAGGCTGATCGGCTCGCTTCAAGTTGCGCTCATAACAACTGTGACTGCCCAGAAATTTTGTGATGCTTGATGACGCTCGTCTGCTGATACGTCACCACCTACTTAAGCAGCATCCAGATCAGCGTGTCGTAAATGGAACGTTCCCACCCCGTGTTCGTGGTCGAGGCTTGCCTCGTCGCGCTAGAGCACAACTGCTCAAGCTGAGGGGTTGGTTGCGTGAACGTGCATGAACGTTTATACAGACAAGGGCGTGTGGCAAGTCCGTTGTGTGTGTCTTGTGGCTGCTACGAGATACTTCAGCACTTTATATTTGAGTGTCCTGCTTTCAGTGCGCAGCGCATGACACTAGTGAGAAACTATCATCTCCTTGGCCCGTGGTGTGTGACACTCGAGGAATGTTTATACCCTAGTGGTTGTGCATCTAAACGTGATCAGGCCCATCGCGCCCTACTAACCTTTCTAGAGTTAACTAACTTAAGTTCACGTTTGTAGCATGAACATTCAACGTTCTCTAGTAGCGCGACCTTCAGTGACCGGCCGTACTGTGTGTGATCTGTACTGTGTCCTAACGCTTCTTCCTTCGAGGATGGGAGTTCGCGGGTTCAAACACCTTGTAGTGTATAATGTGAACCGACTACTGGTGAAACGGTGATTGCGTGCAGCTATACTTGGCGTCTCATCATGGAGCACACAATTAGCCGCATAGCGAACTAGCCATGGATGTGATTGATAATTGTGGAGGTTGTTCGACGCGGCGTCACTTTAATTCCGGCTGCAGAGTCGAAACTCGGCAGAACAAAGTGCGCAGTGTACTGTGTTCTACTTTAGTCTTTAGATTTGTGCTGTTGCTCTTCCTTTCCTCTTTCTTCCCTTCCTTCCCGTCTTTCATTTCTGTGTTGCTGTCACCTCCCTTCAGAAGAGTAGGCAGGCATTGTGCCCCTTCCGGTGGCAGTTGCCAGCCTGCTCCTCGCTTTCCCTTTCCTGTTAACTGTGTATATGTGTTCAAAACAAATAATAATAATAATAATAATAATAATAATAATAATAATAATGTCAGTATACAAGAAAGAAAGCAAAGGAGATGCATCTGATGGTAGGCAACCATTGTACTAATTTGTACTAATTACTAGGTTTTGCATTCTACAACTCTCGTGGTGGTGTGATCAAATTACAGTTTTTCTTTCAGATAAGAGCATGTGAAAATGCTGTTTAAGTTGTGCTTTATGGCTTTATCAAATTCTACAAGATGCTTGTGAGCATATCCCATGCCTTGCTGCAGGATTCATTTTTAAAGGGGCCCCTCAGCAGGTCCCATTGGAAATTTTTGTTATACAAAGTGTCCTATCAAAAAAAACTTTCAAATTGGTTCATCATTAGAGGAGATGGGAGGAATTGAAATGTCTTGTTGCTTTGTTGACAGGAGGCGAGCTTCACTGTCAACATAGACACTCTTTCTTTTTTGCCTCGACTAGCATTTGCAAGCGATATTCCTGCTCTGCCTTCTCCCACACTTGAGCCAAGGAACCACATTGTATTCATGTCACGAGGCTCGCCTTCATTTTTTTTTCTCCTCTGTTTTTGTAGCGTGGCACACTTTCACTGGTGGTTTTGCACATTCTGCATTGGATGACTTATCAAAGTCACATGCCAAAATCATTAATGCTACAGGCATTGTATCTTACATTTTTATGCGTGTGACCTTGATTCTCCAGCAGGAAGCGGCTCCCATGAGAGGAAGGATGTACAGGCTTTCATTTGTAATTTGAGAGTTTTTCACATTGTGTAGCAGTTTGATACTTTGCAGAAATGATCTTCAGCACATGATTTATGCATCGTGCTTATCTGTCTGCAATGACCCAGCTTGGCGAGGGGCCTTTTAAGGCCAAAGAACACAAGACTGCACCAGAGATATCTGTTTTCAGTGCCTATTAAAAAAGCATACAATAATGAAGTTTAGGATATGTATTCTATAGAAATAGATTGCATGTTTTCTACCTGTAGCTTGACTTTCGTAAAAGTAGTGCAGCCAGTCTATTTTGGCTAGGGAGCTTTATGGGTATCTCAGTTGATCGGACTTCTGTAGTACAAGTACAGTAAACCGTTCTTATAATGACGTGAACACAATGGTAAAAGGGTTCAATAAAAGCAGTTGTGCTGTAAAAGCTGTGACAGTAATGTCCCAGCTATTTGTAAACTTCGTAGAAGTAAACAAAAAGGCTGGTTGACTTCTTTGGTGATCCAACTTTGTGTTAGTGTGCGTGCACACATACAAATACAAGTACAAAAAACTCAGTGCCCTTCCACTCTGTGAAGGACGACCAGCGAAGCTGTTTATGTAGGCCCCTTAATGGCGAAATGCACCTCTGCTACGGGTCAGCCTGGTATTGCACTATCTTCGAGATCGGCCCACGTATGGGGAGTGTTTAACGTCTGCTTCACTTCCGCCGCGGGGCGGCCCACTATTGTACTACCTTCGGGATCAGCCCACGTGTGGGTAGTGCTTTATACCTGCGTCACCTCTGCCGTGGGTCGGCCTGGCATTGTACTATCTTTGGGACTTTTTTCTACACGTAGACACGATAGCGGAGAAAGTAGCCCTTAACAGCTTCGCTGTAAAAAGGGAGAGGGTTGTTCTAATCTGCCACAAATTTCTGCCACGTATGTGCAACTTATTTTCCAATTTCTACAAGCACTGTGTTAAGCTATAGTTTCCACTGCTGCATTTAATTGTTGAAAATCTGATGCAGGCACTCCTGTGTGTACCATTTGCGGTACTGCCCGAGGTATCTCCTCTCTTCAAGAGCCTTATACACTTGCTTGAGGATTTCAATGAAGCCATCACATGCACTAGCAACCATAAATGTTGAACTCCTTGCAGATTTCTCAAGAGGGACCACATGACATAGTGTGCACACTCCGTATATTGGCGTGATGTGCTCATGCTATACAAGAGAAGCCAAAGGTTTGAAGAGGTTCAGTGTGCTGGCATGACGATGCTGGCAGGGCCCACTAAAAATGGTTGTGTTTTCCTAGTTTGAAACCTCCGATGCTTTAGCATAGCTTCCGAGATTGCAGGTGCAGCACACACTCTAGGGAAATTTTGGAGGCCACAAGATACCGTATACATGGCAGGCACCATGTGCCTTCTCTAGCCAAAACCATGACACTAAGTTCTAGTGCAGTGGGTGCTAGGGTGGCTAGAGTCAGTCAGAATGCTGGTTCTCTGTGTTGTGCCATAGGAAAAGGAATGGTAAATGCTTTGGGAGTGGCATGCAAGCACATTCCTCTCTGCATTGGCAGCTGATGAGGAGGAATGCCCAGGAACCTGCCCAGGGCTGTACCCAGGAATTTTTTTCGGGAAGGGAAGGGGGGGAGGTAGGACCACTGCCATTTTGAAAGACTTATACTGGCTTATTTTAGTGTGTGAATCAAGGACATCACTTACTAGAGAGTACAAAAAATTATGGGGTTTTACGTGCCAAAACCACTTTCTGATTATGAGGCGCGCCGTAGTGGGGGACTCCGGAAATTTCGACCACCTGGGGTTCTTTAACGTGCACCTAAATCTAAGTACTTACTAGAGAGTACATTTAAATTAGTTGTACCTAAATAAGCAAAAACAACTGGTGTGTGAGACTTAATTTCTGTTGAAAGCTAAACCCCATGAGAGCGATTTTGTGTGCAATGGCGACGAGCGACGGCTTCGAGCGACGTATCGGGCCGTCGCTTGAACAAATCGCACGGTCTTCCCGCTCGAACGCTCGGTTCTGGAAACCTAGAATTCGTTGCCAGTCGCCCGGAAGTGCTATGAGTGACTAGCCAATAGCTCGAAGCTGGAACTGGATGTACATCACTCAAATACTGTTCATTGTCGCACGGAACGAGCAAACGATTGAATTTTTATATGTGCAAGGGTAAGAACCTGCTGCAAGACCCTCAGAAATATTTTATGCTGCTTTTTACAGTAAAATACATAAACTTAAATTACTAAACACGCATCACGCTGGTTTCGACGCGTATATTGCTGCCCTCATACCGGCAACACCGGGGAGACGTCGCTCAAAATCGTCGCTTGCATGGGGTATGACTTGTAGGCGATGAGCGAACGCGACAGCCATCTCCATCGCATCGCTTGTCCCGTCCAAGATCGCTTGCACGGGGTTTATACTTAAAGCAAGAAATAAAAGTTTGGACACTGCAGCCTGTGTTTTATGAACGAAAACTGTCTTTGCCCTGCCTTTACTATGCATCATGCCTATATACTGGAAACTGTGAGCAAAATACTTTTCCACAGTCAGTGAAATGTGTTTTTCGCTGCAGTTCCGAATGCTAGTTGCAATTTCTATGTAGATGAATGCATGCACTTAATGCAGATGGTGATGGTAGATTTATGCATTTTGTTGGGTGTGCAGACCCATTATTTGGGCATATGTTGTGTTTTGCAAGGTTCTCTTTGTTTTTGACGAGATACCGATCTCTGTTTACCGACGGCTCCTGACATAATAACACAATGCAACTGCGATACAAGAAAGGTATGAACGTTTAGGAGCAAACAAACAAGTAGCTCGACACTCGGACATTTTTGTCACCGTTCGCACATTCTGCTTGCTGAGAAGTTTCCTTGGAATCATGGAGAGCGTAGAAGGGTTGCAGCTTGCACTAGTTGGGGCTAGCTTCTAATGAACTCTTGAAACATTGCGAGCAGTTTAAACGAAGAAGTTCTTCCTTCTCAATAACTTGCAAAAGTATCAGTATCAGATGACATGCCCTCTTCTTTCATATATTTGAGAAATTTGAAAATGGGCCTGTACAGCTCAAGAAAATGCTGAAGTGCATCATGACTCTCCACCCACTTTGTTTGGAAAAGGGAGAGAACTGATTTTCTTGTGTTAAGTTTTCTAGTTGGTCTTGCAGATGGTTTGTCGTCTGTGGCGAAGCCCTCACAAATGCACAGGGTGTGGATACGGTTCCCAAACAGTTGTGAATGCTGGGGAGTTTGCATGCATGAAGCAGAACAAGGTTTAATGAGTGGGCGTTACAATGCACGTACAACGCTTTGGGCGCCGTTTGATGAATGAAGGCTTGAACACCGTTGAGGTGGCCGCTCATTGACGCTGAGCCATTGTGTCCTTGCCTGCAAAGTAGGTTCAGGTTAAAGCCATGATCCCTAAGGCTGTTCAGGATTGTGCTCGCCGGTGCTTTGCCAGTGAGATCATACATGGGAATGAAATCTACAAAATTTTCTTTAAGTATGGGTAGTTTCAAAGCATTGTGTTCAATGTACCTCACACATAGGGAAATGTGGGCAGTGCGAGATATATCAGTGGCCTCGTCAGCTAGAGCTGAAAAACATGAACCTGAGTTCCTGAGTTGACGTTGTCAACCTTCTTTCTTAGTATGCTTTTACCACAGAGGATGATCAACTCATTTTGAATTTTTGGGCTCATGTATAGGACGATCACTGGAGATATTTCAGTGTGAGCTTTCAAAGCGGCATTTTCACATTTGGCCCTCATCCTAAGTAGTGCGCATAAATTTCCGTTGTCTGTCAATGGCAGCATTTGAGACATATTTATTGGACCAGAGGCGTCTGTGCCACGAAGTGGCACTTCTTGCCTGCCACAGAAAAGGATTGTTTCTATTATCGGTAGCAAGTTCTTGCGGTTTTCTTCCGCCTGCTTTTTAATGCAGTGGTCAAGTTGTGTTAAGATGTCATGCTGTGAGTGGGACCGGACTGCTAGAAAGTTCTTAGTGTTGTCGACATGGCGTGGTAACTGCTGGATGTGTGGCTCTCAAAGGCATGCATGGCTTTCTTGTAATTGGTAAATGCCTTAGTTACAAAGCAGCCCAAGTGCTGGTGCTCCCCTTTGCCTGCACACTCATCTGGAAAGACTATGCAATATTTGCATAATGCACCTTGAAGGTTCTCTGAATAAACAAGCCATAGGTAACAATTTACCCAGTGAGGTTGGAACTTCAGGTTTCTTTTCTCTGTGGCTTGATAATCATAGTTAGCCGGAGGGGTCCAGAGATCAAGCAACAGCCTCTTTTTCGATAACTGAGCAGGAAGGGAAATGTCTGTTTCACTGCAGCAAGTTCGTGGTTTGTTTTTTTACTCTTATCCATCTTTTTTTTTTTTCGATCTTGTATGGAAGGCAAGGACAAGCCACCATCTTTCTCCCTTTTTCTCCTTTCATGCCACCTTGCAGGTTTTCTTTTCTTTTTTGTTTTCAGCATGCCACCCATATGGACAGAGCTGTGTGCTTGCTATCAACAGGCCGGCAAAGCCTGAACCACTCGTGTAGCCTGCATAGCACTGCACATGGCTTGGGAACACTTGGCGCATTTCTTTCACTGTGTTCTTTGCATCATCACGCATCCCCAGCAGCAGCAACTATCCTTTGACAGCATCTGTTCACTGCTATGTGGAATTGCTTGAAATGCCTTCCTCTCACCACAATCACGGCTATCCTTCGATGTTTGCTTAGTCTTGTTTTTTATCTGTGGTAGGGCCCGAGGAACAGTGAGGAGTGACATGTGTCGGTATGTCATTGTTCCGCAAATGACTGCAGGCAGCTCATCGCTGCCATTGAATGAGACGTACATGTTTTTCACAGGGACTCGAAGCCTAACAAGCACGGTCCACACAGGTGGAGAACTTCTTGAGTGGCAATGGGCAGGGACAGCATGGGAAGGCTCGAGGAAGCAAAGGGAAGGCTCGAGGAAAGGACGAAGGGGGAAGTAATTTCAGGAAGGTTACGGTGTACGAAAAATTTTGGTAACTGGTGGTTGCTGTGAAGGCGTGTAAATATTTTAGCATTACCCAAAAAGTTAAAGCACAAAAAAACTTCTGGGGGGGGAGTGAAGGGGGGGAAGAGGTCGGCCCTGAAGCTGCCTGATCACCTTGATTTGAAACTTTTTCTGGTTTACTCTTCATGCTAAATGGTGCCCACTGCCCATGGACTTTTGAGTGTTCTGGTCCAAAATGTATGTGTTGAGACAATTTGATTTTAAAGTGATACTTCAATTAAAGCAATTTCATTGTAATGAGAGTTTACATGCATTTTTGTTTGGCCAGATTGCAGGTGCTCAGGTGCATAAAGCAGTTCGATGTCAAAGTTTCGGAGGCCCCTGATTTGCCCTTGCATCACTACCAGGTAGAAGAAGGTAGTAAAATATGAATGCACTGTCATGTACAGTGGTAAAAATAAGTGTGGACAGTGTAGTGCTACCAACGTGCAGTAGCTGATACAGTACAAAAAATTAGCAACAATTCATTGCCTGTGAGACAAAGAAGAGCATACAGTTAATGTGACCCACTGCTGATGCATCAGTGAGCCCACTGAAGGTTACGATGGCTTAGTTTTACAACTTTGGTTGAGGAAATTATGGCGGGGCTGGTAGCCTTTCTGATACGCAGTGGTGCAATGCACTAAAGCTAGTGTTTTATAGATACTATGCCATGGAATCAAGATTCTCTCATAGATCTTTTACAGGGGTCCTAAACCACCCCTCGAGCTTGGTGAAAAATCACAGTCCATGGATAGAATATGCTGCTGTGAACATCTCAGCCGAATTTCGCAGTCGTGTGTGATGCGTGGAGCGTAAAGTAACCGTTTTCTCAAACAAAAGCCTTCTCCTTGCACGTTTTGAAGCTGCCAATGACCATCATATAATGTCATATAGCAGATTCCCGTATATGGATGCTATTGGCTGATAGCTGACGTCAATCAAGAAGAGTGTCTGGATCAGAGTGCTTCATCCTAATGTTACTGTGTATATTAATTGGTGCAGTTAACTAACCAGGCTGAAGTAAGCAAAAAATCAGCATTTCAAATTTTAAAAGAAATATGCACTTGTGGAAGAGGCCGACTATCGTCTGCTCATGCTTGGGTATGCCCACCCATGTAGGAATGAAACCTTGGCCAGACTGCTTATCGGTGTCATAGCCATCAGGTCTAGCTAATTTTTATCAGTTTTGAACTGTCAACTAGCCTTGAACCACGCTAAACTTAAGCCCAGACCACACATAAGCTTTGCCTGCCGTGCCTCGCAAGAAATGGGGATTAGCATCTACAGGGGATGCGCAGCAGCCTGTGCGCTCACTCCCGGACACTCCTCGCTAGACACCTTTGACTAGACATTGTTGCTCCTGGCCACTCCTGGATGGACACCTTGGCAGACATTGCTTCATGTTGAGTCATTGACAACAATTCAAACTGCGCAATTTGGATTTGTATACTATCCCTGTAGGACAAAACCGGTCTGCACCATGCAACACGGCCAGACTAGAGCACACGAGTACTAATGCACACTCCAGCCCTGCCATGCATGTAGCAAGCACGCTATAGTTGCGCATAGATACTGTGGCTGCCATGGGGTGCCACTATGAGCCCTCTCGACATCGAGATATGTTCAGAATCACATGCTCTGATTGATCTGTGTGGGTGACATGGCTCAGGGGCATGGCAACGCAAGCTGGCTCAAGTGCTCACGTCTGACTAGGAGCGCCCACATCTGACTAGGTCTGCTTCCCGAGTTGCACACCTTTGAGGTGCATCGCATCATGGCTGAAGCTTGTTATGTCGGGGATCCCTTCAATGCAAGACTGAAGTGCAGCATCCATCGCTGAGTCGGTGTGCACACTGCTGAACACAATGTTTTGTTCAAGCCTTGAAAATTGTGTGATAACTGTAGAGATAAGGTGCAAAAGGAAATATGCAACTCATGCCACTTGGTACGAGAAAAAACAGCTGCATGCAGCTATTTAGCACACTGTGGCACAGCAAAGTGATGACTGACGTTACTATAGTAACAGCAACCGGAAGTATGTGTTGCCAGTATTGCCTACCAATTTTTGCTGAAAGAAGAAGCACAACATAGAAGCCATGCGACATAACACCATAAGCAGGGCACCGCAACTGACGCTGCCCCTGTCTTTCTGAACGGAGGACGTTGAGGAGGGATGAGAAAGATAAATATTGTGCTCGTGGAATCCATGCCTCGTACTCGGTATTTTTGAACAATTATTTCGGTAATATATTAATGGGAAGCATATTACTTGTCCCAAGGTGTTTTTGAGGCTTACAAGAAAGGTGGTACAGGGCCTCTTTAAAGGGATAGACTGTTCCTACCCTACAATTCATACCAGCCATTTCTTTTTACTTGCGATAAATGAAGTGCATTTTGTGTGCATTATGTGATGGCCACATGGTTTCTATGATTTCTGTATGCTTGCATGGATGCTCTCATGCAGCAATGAAAATGCCAGAGGCAACAAAAAAGAAACACGTATGGCACTTAATATTTTGGTGGCATGAAATTGCTACAATTTTAGTTTTTTAGTGTTTCCAGTACCCAACTATACAGGTCAAAAGGGCTTGCAGTTACAAATATACTGCATTTAAAGTTTCGTTGTGATGTCTTCAATAGAACTGCTCCAGAGTTATATTGTTTTGCCAATAAGCCCTTTACGGCAGTTAAAAAAAACAACATAAAAGGGTCTTCAGAGTTCAGTTGTTGCTCTGTCAACTTTTAAACTGACATTTACTCACACACCTATTACCACAAGTTTTCAGGATGTGCAGCTCACTAAAAGCCTCAATTTGTTTGTGGCCAGAATATGGAGCAGTGCTTCTTTCAATTGAGGGGTGTACGTGAACCAATCAATTTTGGCTGCATGCTTGGACATCGTAGTACTTCAAAATTCAGCTTTTTGGTGGCTTCCCGCACTGCAACACATCTGTGAGCAACTATGCATGTTATTTGTTTAGTTAGTTGCAGACTTTTACAATGAAGCATGTAGATATATTCTGCAAGTTTAGTATATAGCTCTTATACTTGCTTCTCAGCACAAAGGCACAAGAGCATTACTAACAGCTTCGAAGGTGCGACCTCTTACACTATGCCCAAGAGGCAGCCACTTCAGCTATATGCTGTGAACAGTACTGTATGTTTTTGCTATGGAACTGAATAAATCCGAGTATTTCGACTGACTGCAACATGAACCATGTAATGCCTGGCCACTGCTTTTCTAGAAATTACCACCGTATTTCCCAAATTTTAACATGTGCATGTATGAAATGTCACAGAAGGAGTCAATATGCTTTAAAATCCTGGAAGAACACTTCTTTTTAATGTTTATTTGAAACACATGTAGTTAAAAGGAAAACAGAAGCTTCCCTTTAATACAAACACCTTAGGTACTAAGTCTCTGGCTTGACCAGTATGATAGTAATATGCCTCCTTTGACATTGCGGCAGCAGTGGAAAGGAGCACACTGTTAGCACAAGGTATACAACCAGAAAAGCTCAAAGAAGTGCAAATGCAACAAGTTTTTCAATGTGTATGTGTACACATGTACATATATATATGCAAATATGAATGTATATATGTATATATAGTGACATTCATTATTATTGTAACAGCTTTAAAAGAAGGTTTTTGGCTTACTGCTGCTTTGTTTTTGCTCAAATACTGCAACAAGATTGCATTTCTTGGTCTGCATCATCCAATAAAACATTTGGCATCATTGTTTGGCTGGTTTGTAATGACCTTTAGTTACCTACAGGCAGTGAAACCAGTCCACATCTCTGCTGCAGTGGCTTGCTTCTCTAGTGGCAAGGTGTGGTGCATATATAACGGTAGTTCTTTTTTAGGGGGAGGAGGAAACAGTCAAGCAAAGATTCCATGCATTTTGCTGAGCAATTCAGACTGAAAAAATGCAATCTTTCTGAGAAACCTGAGCAATAACAAAACAGTGGTAAATGCAAAATCTGCTTTTAAAGTTGGTAGAATAAAAACACAGGCCACTGTACATATGTGTGTACACACAACAATATCCTGTGAAAAAAAAAAAACTATATTTTATAAGTTAGGTTTACCTGCCACGAGACTGGAAAATAATACACATTTAAACTATATGTATCCATAACCTATTTGCGAAACAGGATTATGGATCAGTCATGCTGTTATGTACAAGTTCAATGGCACACAAGAATTAAGCAGCACACAGACAGCATCATACTTTGGTACAAGGAAACACCTTTGTCAGCGTTTCTTTTCACACATTCAACACAGCTGGTGTTACCACTGCCAACCCCATTACAGACGGTAGCCACTTTGTGCCTTTTGTCTATGTGCACCTCCCTGTGACAACCACTTGTCTACAGTTAGGTGATAACTTGGCTATGCTCCAGACAGCACCTCATATGTCACTGCTCTGGTTGCATCTTGCTTTTTAGTGTTGCGTAAATTAATTGGCCTCCAGAAACGCCTAGGTTCTTTGACAAAGCTTGAGCGTTTAGTTAAGGCCCAAGCTGGCAGGGCTGTATGCATATGCAGCTACCAGTGCTTCAGGGGCTGTTGTCAGTTGAATGTTCTTGTATTGACAAAACAATGCTGATTCTAGACTAGAACGAAAAATCACACACCAACACCCTACATTTTGTTGGCCACTTTCCAGCTTGGCAATCTCCAGCAGTTTTCCATTCATGACAAAGATGGAGCTGAAGTTTTGTTGACCTATTGACAAATACACATCCGAGATGATTAGGTTAAAATATTGTCACTTCTACAGCCTGCTGTGGTGCGCATTTATGCAAAAATCACACATAGCTTGAGTTTAACAGAGACAAAGGGTGCACACAACTGCCACACACACATTAAAACTGTAGTAAATAATTTGCATAATACGTATGTTTTCATTTTTTTACAAAGCAGTCATTTCAGAGAGCCCAATAAGGTACACAATTAGACTGAATCTGGGAAGTATACCTTAGAAACCAAACATATCGTTTAAAAAGTGTAAAGGCTTGGGCTAGTTGGCAATTCATCGCAAAACAAGCACAGCACAGAAGGCGAGGACACAGAAAGATTGACACACACAGTGCAGCACCGTGTCTGTGTCTTTCTTTCCTGTGTCCTTGTCTGCCATGCTGAGCTCACTTTGTATCTGTTGAACTATAGAATGTGTACATGTGAGAATTCGTTTTTCTACCTAAGTGGACTGCCTATGCATTAGCTTCAATCATAGCTTGTAACCTGTCAGCAGTCAAATAATACTTGCATTGGATATTAAAGATAGTACAAATGGGACAGCTGTAAAATGTATTCTCCACTTTATCCAATGATAAACATAGCTGAATAAAGAAAAAGCTGATCATGAGTGAACAGAGTTCATCAACACATTATATATATCTTTTTTATATGTTGATACTTCCAGCTGCAGAGAAGTGCACAAAAATGTGTGCAGTGTAAACAGGGACATGAACTTTCATTCGTCGCTGTGATACATACTCTAGTGTGCATTAATGTGTTTAGTTTTCATTAGCTTAAGAAAGAGTACTCATTAGTGTGAGTGAATCACTGTGACACAGAATTCAGTGGAATAAAAGTGACTGACAGTCTTTATAAAGATATCACAAGAAGCCAACAGACAATGACACCAAGGAAAGCATATGGAAAATTATTCAATTTTTTTAATTTAATTTAAAAAAAATGGTAAATAAATTGAAATTTAGCTAGTTCTAGTACACACATAAATACTCCAGAAAGTGGACAGGAAAACAACACTGTGGTAGCTCACTAGTTAAGAGCACTGCACATGTAATGCAAATACATTGGTTTGTATCCCACCTGTGGCCAGTTTTTCTTTCATCCACTTCCATTTCCATTTATTTATCATTTTCTACAGTTCAATTAAAAACTACAAATAATTTCCCCTATGCTTTCCTTAGTGTCATTGTCTGTTGTTGGCTTCTTATGATTGTGGCTAACAAAAAATTGAGACCCTCGATTCCCTTTCTTCTAACTTATTATAAAGATATTGTCGCATGAAAAAACATGCATATTTACATTAGCCTGGCAAAAAAAAAAAAGATAGTACAGTTTTTTTACCGTGATGTTTCTTACAAACTAAAGTAAATTTTTGTAAATATTTTCATTCCTGCATTTTTGCTCTCAGCACAGCCATGCTGTAAATTGCAATGTCTCATCTTCATTAAGTGGGTAAGTGCAGAATATTTAAGTTTTTTATATTGCTTAATAAGTGCTTCTACCAGCCACTTGACTAAAATGACGAAAATGCTGACTAAAATAAAACTGCAAATGAAAAAAATTTTTTATCCACTGCCACAGCTGCAAGACACAGTAAAAAATGAGCAAATGCCCAGGAAAGCACACTAGAGTGCTAGCTAGCACTTTCTTTGGACATTTATCTAACAAAAACCAATATTATAACATGCCTTTGCCACAAACTTTTAACAATTACATTCAAGAGCAGGTCATGGCCAGAGCAATCGGCACAAAGTTTGTTCTTTCTGTACTGCAAGTGTACAAAAGAGAATGAAAATATTTTTTAATAATATCTGGCTCGTGATGTCTTTCGGTAGCCAGAATGGCCTCTCACAGTGAAAGTCACTAAATCAAGCTAAAAAGAGGTCAACTGTCCTGTTGCCAATTAAGCTACGTCTAGTGTTATCAAGCAAAGCAACACAAAAGGTTGGTGTTTATGGGCAGAAAATTAAACAAGCCTGTATATAGTATTGTTTCAATTTCGCTGCACCAGCATAAGCCAATTTTAATGCTTTCATTTGAGTGATTGTCCATATGAATGTTGGGGGGCCAACATATTATAAAATTAAACATACCATGATAGATTGTTGGCATGAAAAATATAAATTTCCATTAAGACATCCAAAACTTTTGTTACATCCCAAAGACTACCCCAAAAGGAGTTTCCTCCAGCTAAGTTCAATTATTTGAAAAGGGGGATTGGCATAGTTCGCATGTGAACTCTCCTTGCACTGCCTGCTGAAATACAGGATGTAAATCACCCTAAAGATAAAATTGGCATTGAACTTTTCACTAGCACTCATGAAACAGGATTTGAAATAAGACCATATTGCACACAAATGTGCTGTAGACATTTCCTTTTCCTTTAACTCACAGCCTACATCAAGCTTTTGCATCATTCGGACCTCCAACTTAACACCAATTTCTTTTAGGTTTAACCCTGTACACATTGTATGTTATGCATCCATGCACTAAGAATTAGAGACAGTGCAAAAATCAACTGGCACATTTTTGCAACATTCTCCATTATTGTGGAACTCTGTTCACAAGCATGTATCAACAGAACAACTATTTTGAGTCTGTTTGCTGTAATTATTAGTATGATTTTTGCTTGGATGTGTTCCTTATGGCTCATTTGGCTGTGCTTCATAAGTTGGACCTACAGGTTCGAAGGTTTAAAACAACATTTGGGGGGTATTAGAAAAAAGATGATTGCCTTCACCTACCATATGAAGCATTCTTGCATTTTAAGCTATACAATGGAGCAGCTATTTAAATGAGGTCTCAGAGCTCGTACAGGATCCAGATCATGGGCACACTGTGGGTTACAGGCACCAAATTTAACTTAACAGTAATGAAGTCGCAATATGTCAATATTTAGTTGTAATTTTACTAACAAATGAGATCAATATAATAAATAAAGTCACACTGTAATGCTTATCTACTTCTAATAAAATTCTAATAAAAAAGAGCAAGGGCATTTCACTTGACAGATTATCTTTTCTTTTTCTGATGAAGAAAAAAATGTAGTGGTGAGATTTCAGTATTTCAATTACTCAGCCTAAGTTGCTATCAAATGTCAGGCACCAGTTATGTGCTAATGCAGTAAAAGTTGGCATACCTGTAGGAGATGATTTCTATGCTTCACATAGCACTTCATTTTGAGTCCACACACCTCAACTCACATTCAGCCTACTACTAAAGGGCCACATTAAAAAGAAAGCAACATAGTGTTGGGTCTTCCTGAAAAGCTCACTTCTCCCAAGAGGCTTCCACCACAATAAGCTGCACTATGAAAGGAATATTTCAATGGCTGACCTGCACAGTTGTCAATAACGTAGATGTGCTTCTTGACTGCTTCTGGGAGAGTACCTTGAGTAGCAGATGCAAGTGCACAAGGGCTCCTGTAAAAGCACCTCTCAATGAGCTTTGCCACCACTTCACATGTGGGCAAAATTGGCAGTCTTTAAAAAGACAATGGACAGTTAACCATGCATCAAAATGTTTGCATCATAGAAAGTTTATGTGTAGTAGATGCACAGGGCAGTTTTTGGATGACTGAAGCTGCAGCATGTTTGGCATTACACAAAGTTGGCAAAGGCTTGAAAGACAGAAGCCACTTACACAGGACACAGTAATGCTTCTACAGTAGGAAAACACCAGCAATGCACCAGTGTGCTTCCCTAAGATAACAACAAAAGCGAGATTCTTGCTCTTCTTATGCTGAAATGAGTTGTGCAATGCATATTTTTTTCTGAGCTGCAGACCTGGAACTGTGTTCACGAAACTTCTCTCACGTAAGTGCTGTTTGCGGCTGTCCACATGGTAATTGTCTCATCATGCAGACTACTATCACGAATCACAGATGCCCAAAAGCCAGCCAAAAAGGGAACACTGTTACGTAAAAGAAGTTATGTGAATACCAGTCCTGTTCATGTGCTCTGCCTCTTACAAAGTGCATTCATATACATGGTACAGCTGGTTGCAGAAGTTTTTTGATCCCAGAATCCATGAAAAATAAAAAATAGGGAGTTTTAGAAATAGAAAACCCAAAGTTAAGGAATGCTAATGGCCAGGCATACAAAAGAATGCAAAGAGACTACAAAAGAATGCAAGAGGCATACAAAGGAGTTTATGTTTTTGGGCATGCAAAGCTGCTTGAGGACGCTATTTCTAAAACTCCCTAATTTCTTGTGACATTGGCACAAAGCCTCAAATTTAAAACTGCATTTTGTGGTTCATGCATAAGTGTAGGGTGAACCTTTCAATTTATGATGTGTGCTTAAACCACAATTTAACTGAGCTTTTCATAGTTTCTATGCTCTGAAAACTTCTGTGAACAGCTGCACAAGTCACTTTCAATAGATGGCAGAGCTCAAGCCTACTGCATTCATTCTACAGGTCAAGTAACATACATCTTTCATGTTATTCCAACTTCACACATCATAACACACATGGCACTATAATCCAAAAGCTGGGATGTGCATAACTGCTCTTGGGTAAACAACCAGGCTACCACTGGTGCCTTAATTTATGGGGCTTCTGTGGTAATGACAGCTACAGAAGGCATTTTATGAACAGTAACACTGCATCAACTTGCAATGGAGCTTTAGTAACATGTTCGTGTTGCTTTGACATTTTACTATTTGAATACAACATATTATGGTGTTCTTATTCTTGCCACAAAAGCTGTGAAGAGGCAGCTGCTTAAAGAGGTACAGACATATAAACTTTTAAACTAAAATGCTGTGAATCCATTTCATGAGAGAGAATGCTTATGTTTACATTTGTGTGGCAACATTTCCAGCCACAGAAACTGAAGTGCACTGTCTCAGAATAGGAGGACAATCTTACTGATTTAGATGGGAGGTACTTGAAGTAGAAGCAAGAGTAGTAGCTCATGCTTGAGTACCAATTATAAGTAAAAAACAAAGCATACCAGTTGCTTTTTTTTATCTACCTGCAGCAGTCGCTGACCAATTTTTCTGACTCGCTTGATTATTTGGACTTTATTGTGGCACTGCCATGGCCTTCATAAGGGACTGTTGTATAACAGCGACTGAACATTCATACTACATCATTGTTTGTTCTATTTTCAGGACAAGATCTGCATGTTCCACATTGCAAATATTGCCGTGGTGAATGACAAAACTAGCTACATTTCATGTGGTATGGTAGTTGTCTTTCCAAGTACTGTTTGGCTGCCAAGCCTTATGGTGCCATGATTGAGTGAACAGCAAACGAAACAGCCTTTGATCGCCTGTGGTATCAAGATTTGAACATTTTTTTAGAAGTTGCATTCAAGCTATGCAAGCCATTCTTGTGATGATCTCTTCCATCTCCCATTCTTTTTACCCTTTGGCATTGGCACAGCACGTCAGACTGCGCATCGAAGGCCATGAAACAAGTCTTTAACAAAAAACTCAACTAAGTAATGCCATGCCTTACTGCAAGTCTGAGAAAAAAAGGGTGTTCAAGAGCATTCCAGCTGCTGGCAAAGTAAACTGCAATTACACAATTTTATGTAAATTCATGTTTTCTGACACTTTTGTGGTGCTCTTCCATTAAAAAAGTAAAAAAGGTCACCTACTGCCCATGCTAAGCCTATAAACTTCAGAATTTACAGCTGCTATGCAATCAGCAAACAGGCCAATGTGTGCAATCTCAATGGGAACCAAGCAACTTTTCAACAAACTGTAGGATCAGTAGCTGAACACAAAATATTAAAAAGGATGAGCTTTTGCACACATGCACATACAGTGAGCACCAAGATGTGATACACATCTGTCAATATCTTTGTGGCAGTGAGCATTATTATTGATGTACATTTCTGGTATTGCAACTTTTCATGCTTCACACAAGAAAAGAAAAGCACTTTGCTAAGCACATGTAAGTTTTTCATAACTTCACTTTCTCTTTTCCGTTCACTTAACAAGCTCTTTGTTTCTCCAACTTTCTCGGCAAATTGTCCATTTTGGCAATAGAAGGTATTCTTGCTAGCCAGTAGCAGCCATTTTTTTCAGTGTGAAACGGGACCTAAAACTGTGCTTTCCAAGTCTGATATTGGTGTTGAGATAACTGCTCACTGCTGCAGCACCTGTCGCAGTAGCTTAGTGGCTGTGGCGTTGTGCTGCTGAGCTCAAGGTGGTGGGTTTGATCCTCGTCATGGCAGTTGCATTTAGATGCGGACAAAATGCAAGAACACTCATGCATACTTCAATTTAGATGCATGCTAAAACACCCCAGGTAGTTCAATTTAATCAGGAGCCCCCCGCTACAATGTACCTTATAATCATATTACGCTTCAAGCGTGTTAAACTCTAGAATCTTTTTTTTTCCCCTGCTGTGTTTCTTACAAAGCCTTGTGACAGACTTCAATCATGAAGAAAGTTAGGAACAAAGCACTAGCTGTGCTAACACAGCAGGCAGAGTTCTGCTAGGAGCACATGCATGTTAGTATGCTTCCAACCAACAAGGTGTGGTGCTCCTAATCTATGGACTGTATTTCCACAAATATAATGTGACACTTTGTTGTGAAATTACCAGTCCGAGAAAGCGCCTTTTTCTATATTCAGAACCATGCTCCAAATATAATGCGAGATTCACCCCACTCCTCCAATATCATGGTTAAAAATTTTGCAAACTTAACTACTTGGTGGCCAAACTTCAGAGAACGCCAATGTCTCAATGCCATAGACATAATATAGATGTGAATGTACAGGCAAGTGCATGCTAGCAAGAAAGCGAGAGCACACTGAAAGAGTTAGTGGCACAAAGCTGTCCAACAACCCAGTCCACTATTGTCTGCAAGGCCTCATCCATGCAAACACAGCAGCCCCAGTATGTATGCACCTGGCCCCTCTGAGCAGTGCATCATGACTCTGATAGAATGTTCCAATACAATGGGCAATCTTCTACAGAGGTGTATGCGATTGGTTCTGTGTGGCAATGCAGCTTTGTAGCACACTGCGCTTACGTTCATGGCTACAGTTGCATCAAGCATACTTAGCCTACCTTATAATTGTAATATATATACATATATATTTTTATTTTCAGAGTCGCCAAAAGTCCTCTCTAACAAAATATATAATAAATGCAGTACTTTCTGATCTATCAATTTAAAGTTGCCGCTTCACACACAAAAAAAGTTGTTTTAATGTTACAGTTTTTCAAACCTTTGGGACATTGAAATGCCAATTTCTGGTATACAAAATCATTTTAAGAATCTAATGGAGGCTGAATTTATAAAATACATGACTTGCATGTACAGCCTTTTGAAGAAAAGCATATGTCTGTACCTCATTAATGAACCATAATATATTTATCATGTTAATACTGTCTGAGGGATACAGCAGATGTATGTTTTGATTCACATTCATTTAAATAGGTGAGCTTTCAAATCTTCAATAGTATCAACTATTCTGTTGACAAAGTATGCTGCAGTTAGATGCAGTTGGATTGCTTCAGAGCTGGCTGAATCTACACACAAATGGTTCTTGCATAAGGCAAACACATCTTTCCAAATGTATCAATATTATCTAGAAATTTTCCATGATCACTGATAGCCTCAGCTTTGCCCTTTCTGTATTCTCACTACAGACAGCCTACACAAGTGAGCATGTTGCATGTTTATAGGCAGGGTTAGCTTGCAAAAAGCCAACTGAAAGAAGATTTTGCTTCACCTGCAGCTCATGTGGCATGGGAAAAAATGCTAGCTGGTGCTAGACAGAACAAGAAGTTGCATTTGAACAGCTATTTGTTGTCTCTCTATCTCTCTCTCTGGCTAGCACCAGCTGAGCCACCATACCGCTTTCATGAGTTGGTAACAGAGGCAGTGGCTAAACAGCAGCTCAGCCCTGTTGGCTGACATCAAAGACTTTGCCACAGTTGCTGACGTTGCCATAAGTGTTTGATGCAGGACAAGACTGTGATGGGCTCTGGTCGCCTTCGTGTAGCAGATGACAGAAGACACGATCGTGTCCTTCCAGCCCCATCACTACTGCTTTTCCATCCAGGGTCAGTTCACAGCAGGTCACGGCCAAATCAGGTGTGAACACTGCCAAACACTCCCCTGCAAATCAAGGTGAATAACTATAAAGTCACTATCTGTTAGTATGGTGAAACAATGAATGTAATTATAATTCAGATGGGCCAATTTGTCCAGAGTTCATCTGTTCAATCAGTGAAAACCAATAAATGAGCAATTAGCTTCAATAACCCTTTCTTGGGCATGAAATACAGACATTGCAGTTCTTTGCAGAAAAATATAGTTCAAAGAATTTCTATCCAAAAACAAAATTTTTGAATTAATAGTGGCAGATATATTCAGGCAAGATGCACACATTCCTATGCCTAGTATGAGTCGAAGTTGTGTAATCTATTTGTATTTAAATAAGAATAAAAAAACTATTGACACATTGCCATAGGTCATTAGGTACATAAGGTATGAGAAGGAGTATAACTAACAGGGATGTGTGAATAATAATTCTTTGATAGCAAATCGAATATCCAGTCATAATTTATTTGGTCATTAAAATTCATAGCTGGTACTCTGAATTTTTAGTAATCCAGAATGACACTGGGATTATTGACAAGTGAATTTGAAACATATAGGTGTCACCTCTTCATTAAACTGCTAGTCAGTGGACCAAAAATATGAATGTATTGATAAAGCTATCTAAAAGGCTTTGCATGCTATTCAGGAACTATTTTAAACTACTCTATTTGAATTCAGTGCTATCACCATTCACATCACATGTATTCACCAAATATATTCATCACCATCATTAGGATCATCTTCAATGTGTGTTTCTTTCGAATAAAGCATTGCGATAATGGCTGCCTCACAAGTGGTGAAGCTGCTCTTTTGTCCCTCTGTGCTATTATTCCAAGCTTCCATGGAGCTTCATTCAGGTCACCACTTGCTCTGTCTGTCTGTCACCATTAACCAATAGGAGCATGCAGGACCCTCCAACCCTGCCACATCTACTTAATCAGCCATTCACACTTGAACTGTCAGCACCTGACAGTGCATTCCACACATATGCTGGTCTCTATGGTGATAATATTGAAAATTGGCTGGACAATTATGTTCAAGTGAATTCGTTTAACTGGAAGGACCTTTTACCTCACCAATGATAGGACTTGATTTCTCAACCACAAGCATGCCTCTCCTGACTGGTTCACATTAAAACAGCATTTGGCAGGTTTTTGGCATACCAACTATTTATTCTGGGGTTGTCAAGAGGAATCTTTAGAGATGCATGAAACTTCACAAGACGTACACCTCTTAAGTTGAAGGTGTCCCTGCCCTTTGTTGCTGTGCTGAATCAGCAGTGAAAGTCTGATTGTATTAATTTGTGTCTTAAAAGTGACCAAGCCCATCAAGTTCAATGCCTTACTGGCCAAGAACCTGACCAACATTGACAATTTCATTGTCCTATGCCAACCTCTCGATAACTGTGGGTATTGAACTTGCAGCCAGATGCTTGTGACCTGCATTCCCCTTTGGGTTTGGACCTCTCTATGTTTATTTAGGCTGTCATGTGCCGAAAGCTATAGCTGCATGGCTTGTCATGTCCTCCTACCACCCAACCCCACTCTTCCGATGCTGGACTGCATGAAATAATCACAGAGAAGTTGGTAACTGTACCCTCCAGACCTTTGCCCACTGGCCAGATATGCACAAGATGTTGCCATGCAACCTGCCTTCATTCTGACAGTGCCTCCTAGACCTGCTTGCGAGCATTTTTGAGAGCACAAATCGACCATTTGTCATGAGTGCCAGGCAGACCTACTAATCCACTTGGCACAAACCCTGCCCAATAAGTTACTCTTGCAGTATTTACAGGAATATATTCCGTTTTTTTTACCTGTCGCGGTGGCTTAGCGGCTATGGTACTGCACCGTAGCACGAGGTCGTGGGATCAAATAGGAGCTGCGGTGGCCGCATCTCTATGTTGGCGAAGTGCAAAAACGCCCGTGTCCCATGCATTGGGGGCACATTAAAAGGACACTAAAGGAAAATATTAAGTCAAGCTAAAGTGATAGATTAAGGCTCGAGAATCTCTAAGGCATCAATATTATCGCGAACAGAGCCTTAATAATCGAGAAATTGAGGTAAATGAAGTACATTATTAGAGACTCCCAGGGACATTCAAATACTTGCCCAATGATGAAAGCACTCCTCAGTTAAATTCTGTCACTAGTACTCAGCCACTCGTTGCAAAATACATTCTTGTATTATAAGACGAAATAAAATCCTACTTATCCAGTTCTATTTTATATTTAAAAAAAAGAACTCATTGAAATTACTCTTGGCAACAACGTGGGCAAGAGAAAGGTTTTGTTTTCACTCAATTCCATGCCGCCCACGCTTTCGCGTTTCAGTAATTCCATTACCGCATAGTGCTGTGCTGGTTTTCCTTGCTCACGAAACTCGCACAAACTGCAAGTAGCAGAGAATTCAACTTCCATGTGATGCTGCAGGATGCCCGAACGGTCTACGCCACTTGACCAAAAAGCAGCTGCAGCGGCGAGTCAACCACTCTGTCTTGCCTCTGTCTTGGCTCGATATTGCTGTCTGTCGAGGGCTGTTTGCAGTTTTACTCACCGACGGCAGCAAAGGGTTGTGATGGCATATGCAACATCACCACTTCCCCGGTTGGGTGGCGGGAGATTTGAATTTCAAAAAAGGTATTTGGACCCTTCAGATGCAATTTTCCCGTAAACTAAGTAGCTTCTTGGCACAAAGCAAGCATTGCGAGGTTTTTGGAGTGGTATTTAAACAGTCCACGTCGACTTAGTATTTGCCTTTAGTGTCCCTTTAAAGATCCCCTGGTGGTCAAAATTAATCCGGAGTTCCCCACTCCGGTGTGCCTCATTATCAAATCGTGGTTTTGGCATGCAAAACCCCAGAATTCATTCATACAAATCTTCCAGTCTCATCAAAAACGCCAACAGGACAAATGCTGCACCTATGACATACTGTTGCAAGGGACAACCTTCCTCCCCCTGGACACTACCAGCACTGGTCGTCACTAACATCCTTTTTCTTTTTCTCTTTGTTCTCCTTTCCCAACGTTCCTTGCAATCACCGTCTGGAGTGCTGCTGCTTTCCTTCCCCCTCCACTGCTTCACATTGCTCCTGTGCTCATCCACCCATGGTCCTAATTACTGTTTGGAATTGCAGAAATTTTTTGGAGGGAAAGCTGCACCGCATGTAAAGGCTACAATTCGCCTCGAGCATCCATCCAAGACATTATCAGTGTGGGTATCAGGTGTGCCAGCTCAAGCAATGGCTGACACGAGGGCTGCTATTTTCATTATTAACATTGATTTGTGCTTTTGTTTCTGCAAACTTATCAC
The DNA here is from genome assembly GCF_038994185.2 of Dermacentor albipictus. Lineage (NCBI taxonomy): Eukaryota > Metazoa > Arthropoda > Arachnida > Ixodida > Ixodidae > Dermacentor > Dermacentor albipictus. The sequence continues at coordinate 171,971,638 of NC_091821.1, forward strand.
ACCTAACCTTGGAGCCTGTCCACGGAGTGCAAATGATGTTATTTGACCATCAATGCAGTGAACCATATGAGTTTTTATTAACGGGATCTGCGAATGTACTCAGTTCATAGTGCTGATTTCATGTGCTCAGACACTCATTTTAGGCTGAAACTTTCTCCCCCTTATACCTGCTTTCATTCACAGTCTCATTCACATGACAGAGATCCGGTGATCAACTGACATGTACGAGTACTGCCTTTGCTTACTGACCGTTGCCAATTGTCTCTAGCCATCTGATCATGATCAACTTTGTGCTATGATTTTCAGCATCATTGATCGTGACATTAATTGCTCTGTCTGCCTCGTTCACTTTGCCAACAGCACTGCCATTTTGGCTGCACTCAACACAACAACTTAGTCGATTCTGCTTCGTTTCTGTTGGTACCTTCTGCACTGTTTCACCTCCACCACTAAGGTGTAGATTTCCACAGAATTGATTTGCCATATATAGTGTTCCTGCACTTCAGAGCTGATTAATTTGGCCTAGCCCTGCAATATGCCCACCTCCACTTAGTCTACTGGTTAGCTCAGATGGTAGAGTGACTACCGAGGAAAAATGTCAGTCCCATGTTCGATCATTGAACCAGGACAAATTTTTCTTCAACTGTGAAGCTTTCTTTGTGAGTAATTTGTATGGGTTTATTTTGTAGTTTCCTACTACACTCAGGTGGATTTCAACTTTACAGTTGTTGCTCTTTGTGCTGGCTGTCAATGCTCAAGAACTTATCTGGATGCCTTGGTCACTAGATACTTCAACTGAGAGAGCATGGCATTGATGCCACCTACAGATCTAGAAAGAAACATCAGGATGACAATGCACTGTCTGACTGCCAACAACCACCACCTGCAATGTCTGCTCACCACCTTCAATGAGCAAGTCTGAAGATGTGCCTTTGGCAGTTCTTGTACTCACAGTTCTCGACCTGCTTCCTTATCACCACCCTCATTCATTTGTATCTTGTTAACATGTCAACTAGTACTGCCGTGCTATTTTACCAACTGTTTTCATAATTTGCCTTGTACTCCTAATGCCAGAGGCTCTATCGGCAATTGAAAAATTCAAGCTTGAAAATTATATACTCAACCAGTACATGTCAAATCCCAAAGCGCACCATTGAGTTTTTCTCATTCCCTGCTCACTTTGTGCACATTCTGGAAAAGTTCACAATGATCCCATGGCTAGTCATTTTGGTTTCCATAAAAACAATTTGCTGCATCGACAGATGCTTTTTCTTGCCTGATCTTGCCACCAGCATAGCCAACTATGCTGCTTATGGCATGCTTTGCTGACAGACCTGTCTTATGCCCTGATGCTGTTTTCACTGTTATTGCTGTTGACATGTATAGACTCATACACACCTGTGTTTGCAGTAATCAATGCATACATAGTAACTGCAGTTGACCTTCGTCTTGGAAGACATACTTTTATGCCACGGAGGCCTATGTGTCCTTATGAGTGATTGTGGCAAGAAGTTTGTCAGAATTTCTCAATCGAGTCCTTTGGGCATCCAAGACCATGCCTAAGATGACTTCAAGCTACTAACCTCAGAGTAATGGCTTCCCCGAGCACTTTCAACACACACTGTACATCATACCAGTGTAAATCAGACTTGACCAGAGCAATTTCAGGTGCCATTCTGCCATTTGTGAAACACTGCTGTTCAATGCACTATAAGTTATTCACAATTTTTTCCTAGTTTACAACCAGTTGCTAATATCTTTCCTTGACATCTGGTGGGGGGGAGGTATTCTGTAAGAGTCTACCTAGTGAACTGTCCATTTCGGCCGCTGCTTGATTGGGTGCAGCTGTACGAGTGAGGAGGAGATGAGCAGCCCTAGCCAATCAGCAGCGGCCGAAATGGACCGTGCACTAGGCGGACTGTTACAGAATACCCCCCCCCCCCCCCTACTCTGCCCCCATTGCCTTTTTGGCAGCTGTGTTCCGACAGTTCCTCTCTCACCTTGCCAATGGCTTCGTATGGAATTTTTACAGACAGCTTTTGTCATATGTGAACCATAGGCGTACAATTTCGCTGCTTTGCATTACATGTGTGATACCACTGTAGCCCCGAAGATCTTGCATTGGTCTGTCTCCTCTGACTGTGCTTTTAAAAGAATGTGAGTAGCATGCCAAACTCCTTCCTCGGTCTGCGTTTCTGCTCAAAAACCAACAAATGAACCCTGCTGCCTGTCATTCAGTGTTGACTGAAGGCATTTAGCCAGCAACTTCATACTCAATACCAAAACGCAGCAAGAAAAAAATTTTCTTCTGGTATGCTCAAGTAAAACTCTTGCTTGGGCTAGCTGGTTCATGCTTGAAGTAGTAAAGGCAAGGTGCAGAGGACCAAGACTCAAGAAGACGAACACAAACGACAGGACCGGCGCCGGTCCTGTCGTTTGTGTTCTTGAGTCCTGGTCTTCTGCACCTTGCCTTTACTACTTCTTCTGGTATGTTGCCTGTAGGCAATACGTGTCTGTAACAAATTAATGCTGTGCGCCCGCTACACTTCCAGGTCACGAATGACAGGCACATTATCAGTGCGACGTGGCATGCTCGACAAGAAAGTAGCAAGTACAGTTTTCAAGACAGGAAACGCAAGCAAGACAGATGACAATCCTTGTTTAGGGACAAGATGCACCCCAAAGGGTGTGAACGTCTTTTTTTTTTAGAATGCACTATTTCATCCCTGGTGTTACTGTAAGCATGCTTTCCATCCAAACAAAATGTCGGGATTATGACTGCCTTGCAATATTCGATTTGGCGCCATTACTATTCATACTTGAGTTAGGTTCAAAAATCACTACTTTCACACTTGTGAATTATTTCGCTTCACGTGATGCACCCTCAGGCATAGATCAGCATGAACCTTGAAAAGGAAGGATATCGCTTCTTCTGCTGGTTCCTTAATGCAATATTAAATGTAACCTTTTTTTTGTAAGAAGTGCACATATTCAAGTCAGACTATACGTGACAAATAAACTTAATGAAGGTTATAAGAGCACAGGTGCATATGGATAAAAGCTACAGGGCACAAGTGTCAAGACAGTGCCTAGAGAATTGAGCAGCAAGCAGAAATCCATTTCTTGATGTACTGCTGTCTGAGTGATTCCCTGACTTCATAAAAATAATTTCAGTTGCTGTCAGCTTTACAGGTTCCAAAGAAAGTGAAACCACTCACAGCACACCATTTGGGAAATGTTAAGGCTAGAAAACTTGTGTAAAACAGCACATTATTTTAATAAACTCTGGTCATTTTCCCCTAAATTTTACGAACTTTCCTAAATATATGGATAATACTCCAACAGCACAAAAAATTATTTCTGCAAGGTCAGTAGCAATAAAAGCATGGTGGAAATTATCTCACCTGCTGCTAAAAGGTTCGAAGTTGGGACCCAAATTTTTATTTTGTTATGTTATTTTAGGAATTCACTTCAGTTTAATACACAGTTTCTTATTACATTTAGCTGTTTTCGCAGGGCAAAATATTTTAACGATTAATTTTACATTCTTTTCACCTTTCGTCAATGGCTCACATGCGTGGCCAATCTAACAAAGAAACTTAATAAACAAAACTGCTACAAAATACGACCCCTACTTTCTCTCAGATGTTTGTTCAACCTGGTGGAAATAACACATTTCTGCTCTCAACAGCTTGAGCCAATAACTTAAAGGTGCCCTGAACCACTTTTTATCGAAGAGCAAAAATGCATTTGAAGTTAAAATAGCCTATTTCAGAAATACTTTGCCGCGGAAAGTACTTCAGTGTGTTCAGCAGACGGGGAGTTATTGGCAATCAAACACTGCCTTCACAGCGCTTCCGCTCCTTTTTCAATGCCTTGCACTGCGAAGGCTACGGCGGAGCGGGGCGTGTCCACAACACTGCATCTTCTAAATGTCACTGTGGTGCGCAGTTCAAATTTGCTTTCGAATTTTAATGTAGACGCTACTACTTCAGATTTTAGTGCCTAGGAAACACCAAATGTAAGCCAAATGCGGTTGTCCTCAGTGAGCTGCAGTGTGCTTAGCCAGTGGACTCAAGGTGGCACACCATGGCGGCCACGGTATCTACGGTACGTTGCAACCGCAGCTACATGCAACTGTAGTGCATATGTGCAGCATCTGTTTTGTGCACAGCAGGCCTTGAGTGCATGCTTGCGCTCATATGCTACAGTCTGATCATGCTACATAGTATGGACTGGCTTTGTCCTTCACCAGCAGACCGACGAATAGTAGCCACATCCAACTTGCACATTTTTGAAGCGCTATCAATTAGTCTGCCAAGGCGTCTAACCAGGAGCAGCCAGAAGTGAGCGCGCACTGGCAAGCATGCGTGTGGTATAACCTTAAGTTTTGCGTGGTTTGAGGCCAGTTGAGCGTTCAAAACGATAGTGGACGTTCTTGAAATGGAACCTCAAGGAACCAGGAAAATTGGTTCCGTTTATCAGGAGTTCCATTTAATGAGAAACAGAGCTTGAAGACTGCATGAATACAAAACCAACCAGCCACGAGGATGGTGTTTCGTTTAGGCAGCAGTTCCGTTTAAGCGATTTCCATTTATCGAGATTACACTGTAGTTGAAATTAACGAGGCCCGCCGGCCATGACACCGATAAGCAGGGTGGCCGGGTGACCACAGCCAAGCGTACGTGAGCAGACGATAGTCGGCTTCTTTCGGAAGTACGTAATTATTATTGAAATTTGAAAGTACATTTTCGTGTACTTCAGCCTGTTTATTGAACTTCGTCAATAAGTATACACATTAATAGTAGGAATAAGTGCACTGATCTAAACACCGTTCTTGATTGAAGTCAGCTATTGGCCAATAGCAGCCGTATATGCGAATACACTTTATTATGAATTAAAGCGTCCAGGAGAGAATGAGGAGTAGGTTTCTGTTGAAAAGAGAGCATTTGAGAGAAAGCTGACTTCGCATTCCTCTTGTGAGCTGCGCATGGCAGCAAAACTTTGCTGAGACGCTCACAGCAGCATATGCTATCCACAGACTTTTTTCGCCAAGCCCGAGGGGTGGTTCAGGACCCCTTTAAAGCTTGTCGCTACTATCGGCATGCTATGTCTTTAACAGTTATGTGCCGAGGTAACCAACTTCAATGTAATGAAATCATCTATGGAGTAAATCATATTACTTTTCATAGCCTGGTGTCTATAGACCACCACGTATTTTAGCCTCAATATAACAATGTGTGTTTAGCCACGGTTTCAATATAATGAAATTTCCACATAGCTGTGAAGGAAAACTAGAATTAAAATTAGAACTGTAGTGCACACACCAGTGACCAAATGGCTGAATCACGCATGGTCTTTTGCAGATGCATGACAATGGTGTTACAAGGTAAAGCTATCCCCAGATGCAGGCTCAGATGTTGCACTGCGCGTAAGGTTACGTGATGAAAAGCTACTAGTCTGTTCACATGAAATGAGAACAAAGTGTTTCAGTTGATAGAGCCCATGTACATTAAGGATGGCGTGGAAGCATTGAAACGTTATTACACAAGTATATACAGTACATAAAAGCGTGGAGCTCGTGCATGGATGTGCAACAGTTGGCCTTACCTACAGAAAGCAGAGTACATACGCTGCATGAATGCGCATGTGCAGCATAACAAGACAAGCTGTTGCCATGGGGGAAGGAAAAAGACTGGGAGCATGAAAACAGGCAGCTAGCCTTGGCAGGCCAACTTGCTCCATGCCTATCTCCCTCTTTCTCCTTCCCTTTAGGGTCCAGCGGCAGCTGACTCTTGGGCAAGAGGTCAGCATACGCTTGCCGGACTTCTCAAGGCATTCTTTGATTCACAGTAGCTTTTAGCGATGCCTGTATCACTATAGACCTGTGGAAGTTACCGTGTGCCTATCACATGGTGCAGGTTAACCTCTGATGAGCCTTCCTTTATATTTTTATGACTAGGCTTCAAAACAGCCATGTGACACTCCATCTTAGCCTATTGCTTCCTCCATGGCTGTAGCATGCTGGGATAAGTATTTTGCCAATGCTTAGTCGATGAGCTTCCCTCTAACAATCAAATGAGGAAACAACTGAAGAGGAAACTGAAATGTATCTATCTACCATGCCGATACCATGCTGTTCAAAGGTTGAACTGTCCTCAGGCATTACACCACGCATGAAATGGCGTGACAAAAAGAAAGAAAAAGAAGCTACTGAGGTTTTCAAGCCAAACATGTATGTAATGGGAGTGTAGCAGTCGATAACACTTGCTAAATTTTCATGCAGCACAGAAGCAACGAAAGCTTACTGCATAAACATATGAAAGTCATGGTACACAGTGTGCATGCACTGTCTACAAAAAATTACATGAGTGGAAAGTGTGACAGGGCAAGGCATAGGGAATAAGGAAATTAATTTTGTGATAACATCAATGCTTTAAGTCGGCAAGTTTCCCACCAAAGACTGTCAACTGTGGAGACATCTGAATAGAAGACTGATACACCTTTGTGCACTGCATTGATACTGCACAAAGATTGTGCAGTACATGCTGCATAGCCACAGTTGAGGTGCGAGCTTGGAAAAGACGGCTGCAGCACATGCACAGGTGACTTCCCTAATATTTCTTTTTCTGAATTACCCAGCCCAATATTTTGGAGTATGGCCTTTACAGAAGAATACCATATGGTACTTCTATGAAATGAAATTTCAATGTAATGAAATGCCAATTTTGTCACTTCGTCATACAGTTATACCTGTATAATGACATTCTCGACATAACAAAATCTCTAAATATTCATAACTTCTCGTCCATAGAACATCATGTATTTAAAACCTCAATATAATGAAGTGCATTTATACACGATTTCAATATAAAAAAATTTCACTTACACTGCAAAGGAATACCGAGACAATAAATAGAAATTCCTGTGGATGAAGATGTTCAAAGGGTTGAATTACAAGTGGCTGCTTGCGAACACTCCTCTCAAATTGTGCGCATACCCGTCATGATGGCGTAGTGGCTTTCGTACTGCATTGCTAAGCCCAAAGACGCGGGATCACATCCTGAATGCAACAGCCGCATGTCAATGGGGGCGAAATGCAAAAGTGCCTGTGTACCATCCGTTGTGTGCACATTAAAGAACCTCTGAGGGCACTGGTGTGCCAACTATTTTTTGAGTGGGTGGGCAAGTCACTTCTCTCTCTCTCTCTCTCTCTCTCTCTCTCTCTCTCTCTCTCTCTCTCTCTCTCTCTCTCTCTATATATATATATATATATATATATATATATATATATATAGGAAAGTGATATTTGCAGTATGTGCCACCTGGGGTCACTCTGCCGCTGCTACTCTCTCCGCATTGACACCCCACGCCAACAACGGCAGCTGCACTACCCTGCATATAGTTTCCCCTTTGACTTCTGCATTACATGTTCGTTTTTCGTATGCTTTACCACAAAGCCCGACATGGAGGGCTCCTTCCAAGGGGAGCGGAGGTTACGTTAGCGGAATTTACCTATAAACTATGACACATTCTTTTATATAATGTGTTAATGACATGTTAATTTGTTGGAAAATATACATTGGAGGTTATACAAAAGTTCACGTTCATAACTGGGTGGAGAATGCATGCACAGAGTGGGCCCAGGTGGCACGTATACTGTAAAGTTCGCCTCTCTTGCGGATTATCCGATTGCCATTGCAATAAGAAAGGCTGAAAAATGCGTCAGTGAAATTTATCTTTGTCATGAACAGATCTAGTTTTTAATTGTACATTATGAACCATTACAGTCTAGTATTTCCAACATTTTAGGAAGCGCGTCACTGAAGTACGACAAAAAAAAGTCACTAAAACTCTCACTATAACTGTGAAGTGGATATTATAAATGTAGATATTTTGAAACATTCTAATATAAGCTAGCGTGAAGTAGATAACTTACCTAGGTGTGTCATGTTGGTTTAAGGGGACAGGGTAGGTCCTATTCTTGCCATGCATTTTAGGCGATGTTGTGACCCTTTTTCTCATGATCTGCTGGGGTTAGAACATTAACTTTGGTGTCATTGTAATCAGCAGTGGTAGGTAGTGTTACTGAACCAGGAATATTGTTTTTGAAAAATTAGTTTTTTTGCTTTCTTTTTTTTACTGGACCCACCCAATTTTAGAGCCAAAATCTGCAGTAAATAGCCTGTAAATAAAAATCCTCTGCGATAATATTAAAAATCCTGGTTCAGTAGACTGTCTGTAATGTTTTCTCAATATCTGGAAAATATTATCTCCATAGCGCTTGTAGTTTCTGAAAAAAAGGGTCAAATGCAGCAAAATTTGGTGTTTTGAGATAATTGGCTTTGAAGTGGAAGAAAGAGCTATATTGCCATATAGGACTATAGAAACGAATTCTGGCGCATTTTTTCAATAGCCACCAGCCTGGTAGTCCCCTCCATCATCAACACTTCTTTTCTGTGCTAGCTGCCTTGTTTTCCGGGCCTCCTTAGTGACCAGTCTTGTAGCCCTCTCTGCAAAGTACAGTCGCCGCCAGTCAGCTTCGCGCAACCACTGGACTGTGAACCGTCCTGGAGAAACTCCGAATGACCTCAAAATGTTGGCTCGAGCAATGCTGCAGTCATTAAAAGTTAGCACAGCATCCATTGTCGCTATTTTAAGCGTCTTGAGGCCAAGAAAGACATTCTTCGGAGCGCGCTCCCATACAACGTTGTTGAACGCATCATTCGCGTTCTGAGTTTTTCCATGGAGACATTTCTGGAGAAGCTAAGCCTTTGAGAGCAGCTGAAACACCGGCGTTCCGCTTCAAGCGTTCCGCCGACCATGAACGCTTCGATGCAGACGCGCACGGGGTGGCCACGGCGCCCACTCCTGAATTGTGTTGCGGAGAATTGGCGTCATTGGAGATCGACTTATGCTGTTTTCCTTGGAAGATACATTGTTTAAAGCATTTCTTTGGCTTCGTCATTGCATTACCGCTAAATAACCAGCATCAAAGTATAAACAAATTCGATTGTCTGCGAAAACACGCGGAAGCAAGAGCAAAACGCCGCTCGTTGTGAGTAATCCAGCTGCGTCTTAGGATTCCTTTGGCTACAATGGCTGTAGTTTGGCTAAGTGAAATATGCTAGCTAGGTTTTCACTGTTGCCAGATGAGTGACAGCCATTCCACAGAACATGACAAAAAATAGGCGTTGCAAAAAAATTTTTTTTTCAGTTTAGGAGAGGCACAGATCTCGAGCATGTGTCAAAAGGGGCGTGGCTGGATGCTGCCTAGGTTTCGAAAAATGTTGATTTTGAGGTAAATATTTTGCGTGCGCGCAAATGAAACACTGGGTCATGTTAAGGAAAGAATAGAGATTTTAAATTACACAAAAACAAAACATCGATTTTTTTCGGAAAATTTGCCTACCCTGTTCCCTTAATGTTCGTGCAGCTAAAGGAAAACAGTGAATTTACCAACAGAGTATAGAGGGCTTTAGCTTTAGTAATGTATTTACTATAGGATAGGTGAATATTGAAGTTTTGATATTTTCGAATATAAAGACTAACCAAATATTTCGCAACAACTGACTGTTCAAATCGGGTTACTGTTCTCCACCTGGTGAACAAAGTATCACAAATTATAATTATCAGAAGTAAAACAGCGACAAGGTTTTTACCGCAATGCAGAAACCAGATCGGTAATGCAAGCCTTGTTTTCGGTTCTGCGGGACCCCCTGTGGTTGCTTAGTGGCCATAATTTTGGGCTACTAAACACGAGGTCGCGGGATCGAATCCCGGCCACAGCAGCTGCATTTCGACGGGGGCAAAAAACACCCGTGTACTTAGGTTTAGGTGCACACTAAACAACCCCAGATGGTCCAAATTTCTGGAGTCCATGGACACTACAGCATGCCTCATAATCACATCGTGGTTTTGATATGCAAGACCCCATGATTTAATTTTTTCTTCTGTTTTGCAGTGGAAGTTTTGCACTGGTTAACACTCTCCTTGGATTAGATATTGTATACATACATGAATACCCAAGACTGCATGGACGTGGGAGCTGCCGTCATCGCCGTATCACAATTTGTAGTGCAACGCGCACATAATGCAGAGGTTGTGGATTCAGCTCTTACCGTCAGCCCCAAAGTTGAGTTTTCCTCCATTTCCCATTAGCTTCTCATTTTTGCACTTCACTTAGAAACTACAAATAATTTATCCTATGCTTTCCGTTTCTTCATTTTCTGTTGTTTTCATATGGTTCTGACTAACAAATACGTGAGAGCATTCATACAAACCGGGCCCCTCGGTTCCCTTTCTTTTTGTGCAATACTTGACAATCGGCTATACTGCGCTTAAGGCCTACCAATTAGTCTTTCCTGCAGCCTAGTCATGCAGGAGTTTTATTTCTTACGTTACAACCAGTGATGTTTTTTTCTTGTAAAAGGCTCTGTGTTCTTTCTAGGGCACACAAATACCTCCTTAGTGTTTTTTTTCCTTTTCCATAACTTCTGATATTTTTCAACAACTATTTATTATGCATTTTTCAAAAGTTGATCAGATTCAAATGCCTGTCATTCTTGGAAAGCTTGTTTGCCACCAGGCTTCAAGGGACCCTGAAACGATTTTGACGATTTTGTACAAACGTACTGAGTCGTTAGAGTAGGTCCTTCTGATTTTAACCCTTTGACGGTCAATGATGTAAATATACGGCGCCGGGAACAAGTCTGAAAATGGTCGATGCCGTATATTTACGGCGCCATCTGTACGTTTAAAAAGCGCGCCAATTTCCTAACTTTTTTTTTCTGCCATGTGCTGCCACTATGTGTGGATACAGAGAATTTTTTTCGCGTGCCTCCGTCTCTCGGTTTTCGTAGCATGGTTTGTTTTAGCGCTTGTTTGCTCCCGCGCGTCTATATACTACCGCTCGCGCGTTGGCGTGAGCGCAGGCGGGCAACCGTTTGATTTTGTTTCGCGGGCGGTTTCGCCTTTTTGCGCTTGCAAAAGTGATGGCTATCTTGTTACTAATCGCTCAAAGGGCAACTGCTTGTTTCTCGCTCGTTTAGTGCTCACAGGGGTGCGCATAAGAAGGATGCCGCCGTGCATGCGTTTCCATTTCTTTTCTTTTCCTTTTTTTTTTTGAGACTCGCGAAAACTAATTGCCCTAGCTGGTTGGCGATAACATGAAGATTAGCGGAAGTTTGTCAGACATGTTGCTTTTTTTGATGGGCACACAACCAAACAGTTTTCTTGAGTGCGCGCACCTATGCAGTTCGATTACGCTATGGACGTAAGTATTAGTGTAAGAGCAGGAACATTTGAGACTTGCGAAATATTCTAGTGTGCGGATTTTCAAAGCCTTGAACTAGGTGCATAAAAATGCATCAAATTTTTAATTCTGATAAGCTTATTTCCTTTTTTATTGTTGCTATTCATGAATGAAGAGTGCATATATACTAACGCAAAAGATTTTTTTTTCTCACTTTACGGTCACCCTAGAAAAATGACAGTAAATTTTTTTTGAAGTCCCTAAGAAGAATTGGAATCTGCAATAAAAAAAAATCGACCCTGGGCGGTTGCATATGGTGAAAAAAATCGACCCTCGAAGGGTTAATGAGAGCAGATCCTTCTGATCATTAATTGATGCATCTAAGTGCTCCGCGTAAAGCATGTAATTTATTACAAGGTTTTAAAAATGTACATCGCTGCCGATCGCAGTAGACTGCTCGGCGGAATTTTCAGCCACCCCTACCCATATGACGTAAATCACCCAATTGAAATCATTAGAGCGAGCTATCCAATTGGCTGCCTAGGGCGTGTCATCGATAATTTTTCTACTTTTATGGTGAACAAATGATATTCATACTAGTTGGAATGTTAATTTGTTTCTATAAAAAGGAAGTTGTTCTTTCTATAATAGAAAGAACAATTTTTCACTACACTTAAGCACTTCCGGCACATAGCAAGCGTCGTCTGCTTGTGTTACGACATACTCCATTTTGACGAGAGCTCCGCGGTCAGAGTTGGTCTCAGTCTTTTCGTGAGCACTATGATTCAACTTTGTTGCATTGTGGACTGTAAACGTAGCGCCTGTCAAGCTGTGACATTGTGTCCCTCTGCAAGGCAGCAGACGAGCGAACTGGCTGCAGCGCATCGGACTGCCGCTATCTAATCGGCACGAGGATTTGCGCGTTTGCGGCCGTCACTCTACACCGGAAGATTACTAACGCAATAGCAAGGGGACAGGGCCTAACCGCTTGACTGTGCCATGTAACGGGTTGAGCAGAAGCGCAAATGTGAATGGTCTGCACGGTGCAGCCACCTGGTGGCACAGAGCTCAACCATACACAGTAGCAGTAACGAAATGTATTCTTCTTTGCTGCTGGTGTAAATTTTTCGCAGGAGTGTAATCATCAACACATTGTTTTTGTAAATGTTTAGAATATTTTACACTTGGTTAGAGCAATATTAGCGCTTTGTTTCGCTGGTTAAGCTCTGCGCCAACAAGTGGCTGGACCGTGCAGACCGATCAGGCTGCTCACGTACGTCTACGCTAAAGTTCCTTCATCAGCTTGAGTTTATGCCTCCAGCCATCTGCCGAAATGCCCAGCTTGCCTGTGGTTACCGGAATACCAGTACCAGACACGTTCGGCGCTTTGACAATGCTCGCAATGCACGCTGCTTTGATAGCTCTCGCTTGGGGTCGACTGCCAAGCAGCTGGCAGAGAGTTTGGAAAGGCTTCGTGCGCTCGCTCCTAGAGAACTGGAAGGCGACAACACGACGTGCCATCATGACGCAGAGCCAGTGAAGGCGGAGCTTAGCCCCAATCACTAGGCGAACGAGCTGAGGAGAAAATGCATGACTCTGGAGGAGGGTAACTTGTAATCGTCCATAGCTCTCTTAATATGAGACATTTCACACAAATTGTGGTGCGAATGATTAACTTTAGCTGTACCCTATGCGCTTACAAAATTTGTCCTAACCGTTTAAGGGGCCCTTTAAAGGTGTCAAGTGGCTATTCGTGCAGTTCTTTTCATGACTGTTGTGATCTTGTGTTTAAAACGATCTTAATTGTGCATGATAGTTGACTGTCTATTCAGTGCAAGTCCGTTCCTAATTATACTGACACAAATATTCCTGCTGTAAATATGTACGTCTGCGTTTGCCTATTCGATATTTGATACTTATTATTTGTTTTTGATTTGCATTTGAAAAAGTCAACATTTGATCATCTAGCCCTAATATTAACAACATACTGGATTATTACAGCTTAAATTTTGCATTATTTTCAGATTGGAAGGTTACAAATACAGCATGATTCAAAAGAACACCGGCAACATAGTTTTCCTAGTATGAAAATGTACTTAGGCTGCACATTATCGCTAAATTTTTTGTGCTTGTCGACATTCGTGGTAGCAGAACTAGATTCTGTGGAATGCGCTTGACCGCATGTTGTTAACATGGAAATGAAAATTACCCAAGCTTTGTACAGGTTAAATACCATATTTTCACCCTTGATCTAGCTGAAAGTCTCCCTGAAGTACTGATTGGTCTGAAAGGTGGGAGAAACGGAAGTGATTTGTTCAGTTGCGTGTTAACGAGCAAAGTCGTTCCGATATTTACACTTTTACACAGTCTATATGTCTTATTCATCTGCTGTGTTCTAAATCTGAATAGAAAAATTATTCCACTTGGTTTTCGTAAATTAGTTCTCCGACTTTCTTGCCAAGCGTCTACCAATCGAATGGATTTAGTGACACCATAGGTTTTGTAATATTCAATTATATGTACATTCATTAGATTTTGTAAATAATAAATAAATGTCAATTTTGTGACCACAATGTGAAGGCTATGGCAACCACTGTGCTGTGAGGCACTATCACAATGTGAAGGCAACCGTTGGTTCATCATGGTCACGGAGCCTATGCATCGTACAGCGAGTTTCGGCCACTTGCAATGTGGCTTTTGAATATCAAAGTGCATTCTTGAAGGCCATTTTTCAAGCAATCCTTCTAACTTATATGTCGTCAAAATATTGCTAACTGTTCATTGAAGTCTGTGGAGATGGGTTTGCAGAAGGCTCACCCTACGAGTAACGGTCAGGAAAGGGCACGATGCTCCTCCACTCCGCAACGAACAAAGGTGCTACAGCAGAGTTCGTGACTCTCCGACACGGCGCAGAGAAGGCTCCAGAGTCAGATCGCCAACAAACGTGGGTTTATTCACCCAAGATACAGCACAGTGCGACAGTCATGGTGCTTAAGGGCAAAGGCTCACCGCAAGACCGATCGAGTACATGCGCCCGCTGCGCTAGGGCTAACCGGTAAACGGTCCACCAAGCACGAGAACGAGAAGTCGCGGGGGCAAAGGTCCCATGTAGCGAACTCATTGCGGGCCTGTGAGCATCTGCCGAGGTGAGAAAGCGGTCAGCGGAAGAGAGCTCGGGTGGAGATGGGGCCCAGGGGCCACCACTTGGGAGGCCAATCAGGGCGCATCCCGGTGACGCTTGCTCGAGTGGTGACTCGAGCTGGGGAGAGAGAAGCACTGTTTTCACCGGATGTTAGCTCTGGCGCGCTAGCCGTGTCTGCCATGTTGCCATTACGGCGGCGGTTCCCGGAAATCGAGCTAAGCACAACGCACGAGCTGGGGGACGAGGCATGGGGCGGCAACTCGATCCCCACAAGTCACTAAAAAAGTCACTGATTGCTAAATAGCAAACTTGGCCGTAAACAGACTAAAAGGTCACAAAATCTAGCGTCAAAATTGCTAAAATGGCAACACTGATAAAATACCGGTAAATTATAAAAGTAAATATGATTTTGTGTTTTCAAAGATGGTTAGGTTAGATGGCTCCAACAAACACGGGATGATGCAAGTGACGGTACATTGAACTTGTTTTGGACAGCCTATCGATAGCTTTCTCAGCAATGCAGACTTGCAAGGCACGTCCCGCAGGCGTCTCGCACCGCAAAGTATGGAGTAAAGCATCATCTGCTACAGCACGTGGAGGCGAGGCCCGAAAGCAGGGGATATGTATTAAATAATTCGTACCTATGCGAGCCCAATTCTGAGAGAAAACTCGGCTTCAGTTGTTGTTTTGTGCAGTGTGCAGCCGACAGTGCCCACTTTCACAAGTGTGCGTGCGTAGGGGGGTGGATAAATGGCCTATTTTTCCTTTTCAATTCCAACTGCAGGGGAAGGGGCATACCTCGCCCCGAATCGGCAGATACACCTATGACAAGCATGTTGTCACGCATGCACAGGCAAACACATCTCACTCGATGACCACGAGCACTCGCTGTCACAACGCTGACGTGATGAAGACCGCCGGCAGAGAGAAGCGAACGCTTCGTGCTGCCTCAGTTTCAACGTGAGAATACCTCTCACGACCAAATAAATGAAAGCAGACTTGGAAAGTTCTGGGAAGCTCAATTGCACTATTGAGGGTCAATTGCACTATTGACAGACCAAATAGCGCGAATCAATGTGAAGTGAAGTGAAGTGAAGTGAAGTTTATTTCCAACACCGAGTCGGAGGTTCTTGGGCGAAAAGATGTCGCAGACATCTTGAGAGTGCCCAAGGACCCATTAAACAGCAGCAGACAGAATGCAAAAATAATCATCTGAAACGCTGTACAAAAACATAGGCATGAAATATAATACACGCAACTCAACACTTTTAGTGCACAACATAATTGCATAATGCAGATGTCACAAAATCCTTATAAGCACTTGTGCAAAGGCAAAAAATAATTTTATACATCAAAATGAAATATATACCAAATAGCAAAATAAAGATGTTGTTCGAATGATTCTTACACGTTTAAAAGCATATTTCGCACATGTTTCTTGAATTTATATTCTGGTAGTTCGAATTTGGTACAAGTTAAGAATTTGTTCAGTATTGCAGGTAACTGGTATTGAAGAAGACATTCTCCGTAGCTTGTACGGGAAAAAGGAACTGGTAAGGGTTGATTACGGAGAGAGTATCGGGGGGAGCTATCAAATGAATGCTCATAAAGCTTATTCTTTTTTGTATAAAGTAGTAGTTTATATGTGTAAAGATCACTTGCTCTAGTAATATCGTGCTTTATGAATAGCTGATGAGTACGCAGTTCGCGAGGGTGCCCATAAAAATTTTCAAATATTCTGAGAACCTTCTTCTGCAACACTTCGAGTCTGTTTAGGTTTTGAACAGTCGTTTTTGCCCATACTAGCGCGCAGTAAGACAAGCGAGAGTAGAAATGGCCGTAATATATAGCTTTCTTTAGCCATAATGGAACTAGGTTTGATAACCTGTACAGACAGCCTACAGTTTTGCCCAATTCAGAAGCAAGCCTGGACACATGGGTATTCCACGACATGTTTTCCTCGAACCAAACACCAAGAAATTTTTGCTTGCGAACGCACTCTAATGTTGTGCCTTGAAATGAAAATTTCAGATTAATACATGGTTTGTTCGTAGGCCTAAAAATAACGTATTTTGTTTTACGTGCGTTTAATGCAAGTTTGTTTTCATTTAGCCACACTTCCAAATGCCTTAAATAATTTGTTACAGTAACTTGGAGACTTTTCATTGAATCAGCACTAAAAAAGACATTCGTATCATCAGCATACATAACTAGTTTTTCTGTGTAAGGGATATTACATATATCATTAATATAAACTATGAATAGTAAGGGTCCTAAGATCGAACCTTGTGGGACGCCTTGCTTAAGTTCAATTTCTGCTGACGTTAAGCTTCCGACTTTAACATATTGTTTTCTGGCAAGTAAGTAGTTTTTAATAAGTTGAAGAGCAACACCGCGTATTCCGTAGTCGAATAATAATGTCGAGATCAAGACTTGAAAGACTGCTGCAGACTTGCAGAGGTGGGGAAATTTACGAACTGTTACTGCGTAGAAGCCATGTTGTAAATAAATACCAGTGATGAGTGCGCTGAAGAACTAATGTGGCCGAGACTCCATGTGCAGCTGGTGGAGAGGCCAGACCCCATTATCATTGCTTCAAGCCGCTTTCTGTAAACCCGAGTGACCTTGGTTGGGACTCTAGGCGCATATATTCCCGGGTTTCAAGAGTGAGGCGGGGGGAAATGATTTAATTTGCCCCCTAGTCCTGAGAGAGGGAAGTAAGAGGGCAAGTGCCCCCCCCCCCCCCCCCCTCCCCTGTAGATTTGCCTATGCCTGAGGGTCAAAGTTAATGCAGAGTTCCCCACTACTGCGTTTGTCATAACTGTATTTCGGTTTTGCTGTGTAAAACCCCAGAATTAACGTTTTAATTTAAATTGTGCGCCGCACAACCAAGAGCAATCCTCGAAATTGAGCAGTGTCATGTTCCATATCAAGCCCAAGTGCAATAAGACCCTACTGTGCTCCACGCACTGTAAGCCTTGGTTCCGAGTGAAAGCGTGTGAGGGTGAACAGTGAAGGATGGTGGTTTGATGAGTGCAGTCCTTCCGTGGAAGCAAGGGGAAAGGAGGGGCAGGCTGGCACATGTCTCCTTTTCTGGTGCGGCCATGGCTGTGCATGGCTATCAGCGTGGCTGATTGCATACGCAGCCCATGCGCCCTGTTTTAGAGGTAATCTGCCACTTGTGCAATGAGTGGGTGTGCCGTTTGTGCTGTGTGCTGTTTTCCTGTACATTTAGTAATGAAAATTCTGTAATGTTGAGTTTTGGAGACACGCTGAGGAGGCAGATGAAGCATTCATTCCCCATTGCTGGTGTTTCTCATGATCGCGCCATCCCTATGAAGGCGACACTATCAGCCACAGGGGTGGAGTGCACGCAAAAGCGTTTGGGTTCACTTCGTACTGCCTATTTGAAGATATCATCGATATGGCAGGAAACCATATGTTTCATTGTCGACTCTCAAATTCAACAAAAATTTTTTTCATTCACGTTTGCCTTTTTCGATTTCCCAATAATTCTGAAAATTTTGCAGCCACTTCTGTGTTAAAAAATCCGCTGGCAACTGTACTTATTTGCATAAATGGTTGAATTTCTATATAACAAAATTTTGATATGAAGCAAATCGCTTACTTTATTGGCTTCGTTATATCAAGGTTTAACTGTATACATTTTTGGTACAGAGTGATGAGAAAGCACAGGTGATGTTAGTAAAACTTGCCTTTCATGACGTCCCAGACACGAACACTTCGATCAATGCCATCTGAGTTGTAAGTGAGTGACTTGAAACCAGATTCATCAAGGCGAATTTGATCTACAGGAGCATTGTGGCCTTTTAATGTGTACCTGCATGGCAATCAGAGAGACAGGATGATGCAAAAATAAAAGCTATCAAATTTGAATTTCATTGCGATGCCCAAACAGCTTTAATGAAAAAGAACTCAAATTAGTGAAAGTTACAAGAAAAATAGCCTAAAATGTGGCCTAAACCTATGTTTTCAGCTCTTGGAGTGCAGCCAAGAAACTGAAAAAATATTCCAAACCACTCTTCTGATTAAATTTCAACCAAAAAAGATCAATAGTCAAAGCCAATATTATTGTGCACAAGCCACATGCTGCCACATTTCAACTAAAAATGTATTACCACTCCAGAGCTTGCAAGGAATTGCCTTTTCAAGAACTCACTGTCTGCCCTGCCTATAGCTGAGGAGCTAGGGGATATTAGGTTCTCCTGGTCTCCCACTGAGCAAGGTTGCAGCAATGTGACCACTTTTGTCGGTGACAGCCCTTTGGAAAAATTGTACAATTTTATACCTAAAGGTCAAACAAAAGTGTTTTCTTGTAAAGAGATAGAAGTGTTTATTAGTGGTCCCAATATGCAAGCCTTGACTTCATCATGCGAGCCTTCATCATCAAGAATTCCTTTGATGCAGTTTGCTAAGAATTTCCTGAGCTGTGGCTCAGCACCCCAATGGAGTGCTGACTGACTTTCAGCTTAAACAACTACACCAGATATTGTCACTAATCAATAATGCCTTTTTGCAATTACTGATAAGCTGTGAGAGAAGATCTACAAAAGTTGGTCTTTTCCACCTGATCACAGCTACCCACGGTGGCTGCAGTGCTGTAGGCAGCGGTCAATGGGTGGAAGTGGCCAACTCGCGCAAATTTTCTCTCAGTGATTGTAGAGGCGAACTACGTTATCGAGGAGCTGCATCGCCAGTAAAAGAAAAAAAACACTGAAAGGCTCTGACATTATTAGAGATTACCTTGAGACTGATATTATGTTGCGACAGCATAAACTACTTCTCTCAGTGATGGTAGCAGCTGCATAAACTACTTCTCTCATTGAGAAGCTGTATGACCAGTAAAAAAAACACTGAAGGGCTCCAATATTATTAGAGCTTACCTTGAGACTGATAATATGTTGCTACATTATAAGCTATTAGTTTTCCCAATTGTGCTGATTTCTTCAGACTCCTCTAGCTCAAATGCACACACCTGTCACTGGCTACACGAAACGACAAGTTTGATGTTCTCAATTGTGTCGCTATCATCTAAACTGCTATTGACTGGTGACTGTAAAATATAGCAAGCAGTACACATATTTCTTTTACCAAAACCTAGTATGCACTTTCAGGAGCTTGTTGAAGCTGCTAAACTAGTTTACCTGTATCACTGTTTTCAACATTTACTACAGATTCATTTGTTTTACTTATTTACACCACAGTGAACTAGTTCACAGCAGTCCACAAGAAGCTCAGGAAATTGTGCATTCTAAGTTCAGAGGTGAAAACAGTGCAACAGCAAAGCTACTCAGTAAGAAATCCCCAAAAGCAGGTGCAGTGCAGGCCTTCTGCTTGTTTGTTGCATGCGCTCTGTTTGAGGCCATGTGCCATATTACTGGCGGTAGCGCAGCACAAACTAGAGGTATGGCTGGTACGGTTGGCTCCTTAGATGTTTGGCTTTTAAAAACAACAGACAGCACTCTCCCATTTATGCAAGGAGCAAAAAGTCGCTGATGTACACGGATGCGTAAAAGCCTGGCATGGCCAGAGCTGTTAATCAGAACAAAAGTACTGAATATTTCCTATGTTATAAGTTAGGAACACTGTCCTTATGTTGCAAACAAACACACAGCATATTTATAAAGAAATGCACATTGCAATATCCCATTGTGCCTTTGCTGGCCAACAGGCAAGCTGCATATACATGTTTGCTACATAGCTATGTAGAAACAGCAGATAAATGTAAGAGTGTTTCCATGGTACTTATGCCCATACACTGTGTCCTCTATTGTGTCGCTGCTTGCACATTTGCACCAAGTGGCACTACCAGTACGTCAAGCTTATAAAAATCATGAAATGGACTTGCACCTTTCCTGCACTTTTTGAAATAAACAGCAGTCAAAAGACACTACACTGCACTGCTAAAACAAGCAGCAGAGTGCAGCACAAAAAGAACTCCATCAGGTGGTGCAGGCAGATCAAGCAAACCTTATGGAACCAAAGCTATCAGTGCCCATAGATTATAGTGTTACTTGACATTTGATGCCTGCTAATAAGAACAAGGCAGCTTTAATGCTTAAAAGCCAACTTGCTATACCCTTGAGACGTTAACAGCTTTGCAGTATAGTACAGACACTATGTAAAAGTTGTAATACAGAAAAAAAACATACACAAAAGAAATGTATGTAGTTTCATACTGCTGAAGACTGAATGGCATTACCTTCTTGCTCCTGTAGCAAGGTCCCACACAAGGACAAAGCAATTGTCAAGCCCATTGACAACACAGCCACCTTGAGAGGAAATGGCAATGCTGCAGCTGTTTCGTTCAGGCTTCCATTTTTTGAACAATGTCCCACTTTGCAGGTCATAGACAATGATGAAATTTGGTGCACTGTCACTCAGCTCCTGCAATGTACAGTACACCACACAAAAAATTTGACACACAAAAAGCATGAAAAATTGTACACTTATTATGGTTTTGCATAAATCCCTGTCAGCAATGCATATGCAACTTCATGGTAACAGTGACATGGGAAACTAATAAAGTTTACCATGATGTTTAGATACTGTTATATCTGGCTACCACTTATATTTATAGTGCCCTCGCATGTGTTTTTGTACAATTTGACTGCAAAATAACAACCAGTAGGCTAATTTGTCATGACATTCAAAGGTAAAAAACATATTACATTGGTGCCAACTATCAAAATGCAAGCAGTACATATTGAAATGATGTGTGAGAATACTGCTATTTATTATGCTCATGTGGTTGCATTTTAGGTGTTTACATTATTATTTAATTTTAACATACTCGCATAAGTGAATACTTGCACAAAATGTGTTCCACTGCCTGGAAGACACCTCGAACAAGTTTACTGAATGTGACCTGTCACTCTGCTAACCTCTTAACACCTACACACACTGTGGAAATACTGGTGCCAACATCAACAAAACATGTTCAACGAAAATATCTTGCTCAACCCCCATTATGCCAATAACCTTTCAGAATGTAAAAATGGCAACAAACATCAACAGAAATCAATGTAGTCTTGATGTAACAGCAAGTGACAACAAAAACGAGCATCAAACTGTGCTAGCTAACAAGTGTTGCTGTATCTAGTGGCCAAACATTTTACTGTGATAGCAATTAAGAGCTTGAAACTGGGTTTGCTGCATCCGTCCATTTGCCATTTCAATTACATCGTCATCATCATGCTCCCACCATTGTCCTCAGCTTCAGATTCACTATATGGCAAAAAGAAAAAAAAAATGTTGCCCATCAAAGACACAGGAGAGTGATGGCAAGTTGGGAGCTGCATGCTCTAACCACTAGGCTGTAACACAACTTTCGCACTCACTAATTTGTGCAGAGTTTCGTGTGTGACACAAACGCTAAGTGTTGGCATCTATGCATATATATTAGAGCCCACGGCAGGCAGTTTCATAGCAGATGACGATGATGTGTGCATTGCAAACAAGAAGTTCTTGAGAAGATGATGGTGCCTGCAGTAACAGCCTGATGCTGTCAAAGTAAATACGAGTCCAGAGCTAGAAGAATCGCTGAAAGTCGGACTTCAGCAATTTTGTTTGCGTCATTCTTCTTTTTTATATGAAATGCAATTACAGTAATACATTCAACTTCATTTGGGTTTATAAAACACTCGCCAAAATTTCGTAGTGGCAAAACGAAACTCAACACATGTGTTGAATTATGTAGGAATTATAGCTTTTCACTAAGGTACTGGGACTGACATTTTGAAAGCACTGGATACAGTGGTCTTTAATTCACTGTATACAGGGACACAGCTCCTACTCCATGAAAGGCAAGCCTCACAAACATAAAGAAAACAACTACTTGCAAATGTAATAGCAATAGCAGGAGGCAATACGAGGGCTGTCAGCTTACATGTTGGCATCTGTGGTAGGCCCCACTGCAGTCTAACTTCAGTACGTCTTCCTGTATACTATTAAACTGTACCATTTCTTCACATTAATAAACTTTATCCTGACTCAGAACTGCCTGTGTTGAGCAGGCAGGCAATGACTACTCTCCTAGATCTATGAGCCATGTGATATTTCCATTGACCTTACATGACTTCTTGCTTAAAAACTACTAAAAGTGTATGAAAAAATAATAACAGTCATGGGTCACAAGGATGTGAAAAGACCTCTGTACTAACCCTGCAGACACAAACAACGTAGTGTCCATCACCACTTATGGCTGAAAGGCGGGTAATAAATTCATGGTGTGGAATACGAAGGTCATAGAGTAGTTTTCGATTGGCCAGGTCCCAAACAAGTAATGGGAATGGCTTTTGTGTCTCATCCCCACATACACATATCTTGCCATTGCCGCTGACCAGAAGACTGTTGAGAAACCTACAAGTGAGGGCAATTAAAAAAGAAGAGCACAAATTGTCCACAAATAAAAAAAATACAGGAAGCAAAAGGACATCACAACTGCATGAAAAGGGCAGTCTTATTCAATAGTTTAATCAGACCAGCTATATTCTAAAGAACGATTAGAAATTGATTGTCAACAAATAATAGATGTCCCATTTCCATGGTATATCTATGCAAATTTCTCTGGCCCATTACTGGGCTGTGATAATGACAGCCACTGGTAAATAAAAATAAGCAAATGAGTACTGCCTTACAAAACACATACATAGTTAAGGTCGAAGTTGTTTGCACTCTTGCTGCACCAACATCGGTACTATGAGCCTGTTAAAAATACGTGTGCCACCATGCCTAAGACAACACTGCTATATCACCAAACCTCAGTAAGCTGCACATGCTGCATGATTTGTGCAGGAGCAGTGTCATGTCCAAGGAAGTCTAACACAATTGTCTGATGAATTGTTGACACACAGCCAACCTGCTTATGAACAAAGATTCCTTCAATATAACAGCATGTTTGTATAGTCAAACCTGTGTGAAAAGGGCTTTTGTTAATCCTTGAATACATTGGCTTCATTAAAGGGGGGGGGGGAAGAGAAAGAAACAGACAATGGCTCTAAGCATGTATTGTTTGAAGCACTATGGCCAGAACTAATTGGTAGCCTTGGCTTTGGCCTCTGCAAGATCCAGGCAAATAATGAAGGGAAATTATAATAATAACAAGGACAAGAATAACAGAAATGTGAAGAAAAGTTGCTACGTTGGCTTGTTAAAAATTTTATGGTTTTTCTTAAGAAATGATGCACCGAGTTGGTATGTTAAGTCTTTGTGATCATCAAGAGGCAAATTTAGGTGCTCTACATAAAGTGTGTAATTTCCCATAATGTTTTAAACATTTGTATTGCTACAGATCACAGTGGCATCACTCCACACATTTTCTTTCGCCTCTGCCCATTCTACAAAGAATGGATGAGTGATGTCACTCGGAAGAGATATCTGATTGGGTTCCCACGTTACATCATTTTCTATACATTAACCTTACTACTACACTGAGCTTCTTGCTAATAGTTTATGTATACATAGCCATTTACATAACTCTAGAAATAAAAATGTAAATGCAATTAAATGTACATTTTTCATCAAACCAACTGTGCACTTCTGCTTGAAAATGCGAATTATCAACTGCAGCTGTTCTCTGTATACATGCAGCTGTGTGCATGCATGAGTAAAGCAGTTGAATTAAAATTTCTTTAAAAAAAAAATCCGGGCTCTGTGGTAGACTTGTGAGGCTGCACGGAGTAAGGGGAGGGGTGAGGAGGAATGTGACAAAGGTTAACGATAGCCTAGTGTTGACAGGCAACAGTGGAGAATGGAGGTGTAGCAGCAGAGACATGAATGGAATCAACAGTGTTTTCTCTTGTAAACCAGTGCTTTTCCTTTTGCACTGGAGGCGTGCACAGGGTGGAAAGTGCAGTGACTGCATGCTGTAGGAGATGTGAGCACTGCATGTAACCTTAATGTAGAGGCCATCGTCAACGCAGTAATGAGAAAAACTGTGCTGTAAGAAGACCTGGGTACAGACTCGGTTCAAATCGACTGGAAGTCGACAACACGTGTGTGACTGCATGATGTTGTGCACAAGGAGGAGGGGAGGGGGGGTATGGCTATGCTTGCATGAAATATGAGTTGAGAGGGAGTGCCACAGCTTCTGTGGAGGGTAATGTTTAACTAGTCGATTTTTTTAGTATAATGCGCTCACACAAAATTCTTGCGAGAAAACATTCCATGAAAGACTATGTCCAGGCAGTCTTAGGACAAAAATTGTTTCAGGGACTCCACATATACAGAAAAAAATGTGCTTTCTGCACATTAGATTAACGTACAGATAGTATAGATGCATGCAGCATGCTGAAGACTATTATTTGCAGCAATCAGAATTACACTTTACACTGCATAGGCTATAAAGATATTCAGAAGCGCAGAAGCCACAAACGATTTCTGCGTGTTTTTGTTCCCAATTAGTGCACTCCAGTTAAACTGCAAAACCGCGCCAAAAACTACATTTTTGTTGCATTGTCCTCCTTAAAATATACAAATAAATCTTTCAGTACACATTGTCAGTAAAAACAATTTCCCAAAATAGAAGCTCAACAAAACCTTCAGACAAAAGAAAATTGTTTTTAGGTGCCTTAGTGACACTGAAATAGATTTTGTTTGGCATCAGTAGCCCACCATAACCCTTGTTGGATTTAAAATAAATAAATAAATAAACAATTAGCAAGCATGATTAGCCCTTTATGTAAACAGGCCACTGTTTTCTGGTAACAACATGCTTTCCTTATTTCTTAAGTCCAAATGCCATCAAAAACATGCCAACATTAACTGTTCTTTGCCTACCACTTAATGGAATCTATAAAATTTTCACAAGCTCACCTGTCCTCGCCCACCTTGAAGGTAGTCTCCAAGTCTCCACTGCTGAGGTTGAGCATATTTACGTACATACGATTCCTGGAAAGTGCCACCACATAGTCCTGGCTGTGCAAACCAAAGTACGCCATCTTCTGGTTCATAACCCCTTTCAATTTCACCAGAAGGCGTCCTTCATCTAGCGAATATACCTGTGAGAAACAGCAGTCCAGAGGACAATGCAAGCATTCCTACAAAGGAACACACACTTTTCAAAGAAGCATAAACAAATTTCAACTTTCATTTTCTCTACTTGGATAAATATACTATCACTAATAGCAGAGAAAAATACAGGGCTACTGGGCTAAGGGTACACCAGACTTTTATTATTTTTACCTATTTTGTGGACAAGTAATGCTTGGTTTCAGTTTCTGTACGACAGGCACCCAGTCTGTTGTAATAAATGTAGAATAAGTGTGCAAAAGGCACCAGGTTTGGTATTATGTAGTGTCAGCCCTTTAGTTTTCAATTCAGAACTACACCAATATTTTTGTACAAATTTTGCCAAAAAGCAGTCTCTGTCACCTCTTGTGCAGGTCTTCTGCATTGCTTGCTGAAACTCAGCTACACATGTCCAGGAACTTCAGGTTTAGAAGAAGAAAAGTTTAGTTTTACATTTAAAAAATGGAAGGCTCCAAACAAAGGTAAAAAAAAAATGTCCAATGCAATTAGAGTGCCCCATTACATGGCGGGAGATGGCAATTCAAGACGATGAGCAAAACGTGAACAAGGTGAATGCACGAGCCAACGTTTCGACAAGTGGGCTTGTCTTCTTCAAGGGACATATGCTTTCCTCGCCACAGTATATATAGGTGGGGTTCTTCTAAAGGGGAGGGGGTGTGAGGCGGGAGGGCGCGGAAACGAGGGAAAGTGTGTTAGCGTGTCGAATTAGTAAAGGAACGCTGTGTACAAGATCAAAGCCAGGACCCCCCCTGCCCTCACCCCAGTCTCTTAACACACACGCGTTAGCCGGCGTGTCAAGGGCGTCTGACACGCCGGCTGACAAAAAGAGAGAGAGAGAGAGAGAGAGAGAGAGAAGGGAAGAAAAAGGAAAAGGGGGGGGGATACGCCAAGAAATCAAACTAAGTGTTGTTGCCTATAGCTTGAGGTTTAGCATAGCGAATAGATTCTAAAGCTCCCTTTGAAACGTTTATGCCTATTGGTTGCAATGTCTTGAACTTATGGATAAGGTATGATTCTCTGTATGTTCTTTCTCGTTCAGAACGGAAATTTGACTGTAAGATGTAGAGTTTAAGTTCATCAAAGTTATGACCTGGTTAGTTGAAATGCTCGGCGCCGGCTTTGGGAAGCTTTTTAGCTGTGTCCGCGCGATGTCCGTTTAATCTGACGTTCATTGATTGCCCTGTTTCACCGATATATTGTTTCTTACAGAAGCAACATTCAAGCATATAAATCACATCCGAACTTGTGCAAGTGAAGCTAGATTTGACTTCATGTGTATAATTATTTGCGGTGCTTTTAATTTTAATGTCACTTTGAAGGTGCCTACAGGTTTTGCACCTAGGGCGACAACATGCTTTTATTACAGGGGAATGCTGCTGGCTGACTTTTGCGTGCACTAACATGTCTTCAAAGTTCTTGTTTCGGCGATAGGTAACCCTGGGTACATCTGGGAACGCTTTTCGCAGACGCTCGTTACTTCATAATATTGGGTGGTATTTTCTTAGGATGTTGTTTATGTTTGGGAGTGCATTAGAATATTTTGTTATAAAGGCCGGTGGTCTGTCAGATTCTAATGTGGGCTGTCTCTTCGCCAATTTTTTTTTTTGTCAGCCGGCGTGTCAGACACCCTTGACATGCTGGCTAACGCGTGTGTGTTAACAGACTGGGGTGAGGGGAGGGGGGGTCCTGGCTTTGACCTTGTACACAGCGTTCCTTTACTAATTCGACACGCTAACACACTTTCCCTCGTTTCCGCGTTCCCGCCTCACACCCCCTCCCCTTTACAAGAACCCCACCTATATATACTGTGGCGAGGAAAGCATATGTCACCTTGAAGAAGACAAGCCCACTTGTCGAAACGTTGGCTCCTGCATTCACCTTGTTCACGTTTTGCTCACCATTACATGGCAGTTAGATATGCAATGACTTGTTCATAGCATAAATTGTGGTAGGCAAGACATAAATGCAACACAGGAATTGCATAACAGGCATAAGAACAAACATTATGATAAGTGCACAGCTCTGGCATCAAAATGGTACTCATCAACATCGACATTTGTCGAAATTAAATTGTTACATCATCATCATCATCATCATCATTTATGTCCATTGCAAGATGAATGCCTCTCGCTGCAATCTCCAATCACCCCTGTCCTGTGCCAACAGACAGACTCCAACTGGCGCCTGCAAATTTCCTAATTTCATCGCCCCACCTAGTCTTCTGCCATCCTTGACTATGCCTCCCTTCTCTTGGCACCCATTCTGTAACCCTAATGGTCCCCTGGTTATCCAACCAACACATTACATGAGCTGCCCAGCTTCAGTTTTTCTCTTAATGTCAATTACAACATCAGCTATACCTGTTTGCTCTCTGATCCAAACCGCTATCTTTCTGTTCCTTAACATTATCCCTAGCATTCTTCGTTCCATTGCTCTTTGCACCGTCCTTAACTAGTTCTCGAGCTTCTTTGTTAGTCTCCAAGTTTCTGCCCCATATGTGAGCACCGGTAAAATCTAATAATTGCACATCTTCGTTTTCAATGATAATGGTAAGCTTCCAGTCAGGAGCTGACAATGTCTGCCGTATGCACTCCAGCCCATTTTATTCTTCTGTGTTTGCTGTGAACATAGCGAACATAGTACAATCAGGGCAGTGAAGTTATCAATCAAGCACGGCAAGAAGAAAGTTAAAATTTTTGTATGGTACCTGTTGCTCCCTCACTAGTTCATTACGAACATTAATGTGCGTGAAAACTACATTTCTGGGTATAAAACAATTGGGTATAGAACAAACTTTACTGCACTTAAAACAAAAATATTTATTGCATCCTGATTTACTTAAAAATTAAATTATGGGGTGTTACATGCCAAAACCACGATCTGATTTTGAGGCATGCTTTAGCGGACGGCTTCGGATTAATTCTGACCACCTGAGGTTTTTTAACGTACACCAAATGCACAGTACACCGACGATTTTGCATTCTGACACCATCAAAATGCAGCCACGGTGGCAGGAATTTCATCCCGCAACCTCTCGCTTAGCAGCGCAATGCCCTAGCTGCTAAGCAACCACGGTAGGTGGCTATGATTTGTGCCTGCTGTGCATAGAAAAATATTTCAGGTAGAGCCAGCAGCAATGTGAACAACTCAACGATCCCCTTAAAACATAGAGTGCACACAGCTGCCACCAGAAATGTGCCACGTTGCAAGAGAGAAAGGGGAGGGGATAAAAAGAAAGGAAGAAGGGCTTGTGATGTAAGCAATATTCTTTTTTTGCTTCTGTCTCCATTACTACAGAACTGTTTGAAAAATTCTTGCAGTAGAATGTTCCCTGAATGGCACACTTCACAACTTTCAGTGTACTATAGCCAAACTTCTGATGGGGCCTGGCGAGGGTCCCTCAGTTTAGACTGATAAAACATTCTTTTAAAACTATATTTTCTTTCATTTTGCAGTAAGGGCTTATTATCAGTAAAAGAAAATTAGGCCTCTTTTTTTTTTACATCGAAACCCCGGTGCCACTATGTCACTGTGTGGCTCTTTTAGAATACAGTTCAGTTTGTCTTTACCGATAAAAAATTAACTGGACCCGAGCAGACGCAGTCGAAATCCAAGATGTCATGGCAAGCTGTTATGGGAACTTCAAGGTGGTGTCACCACTGGTCTTTCGTTTTTGCATCCTTTCTGGCTCACCAAACCGCCTCTCAAGGCTTTTTTTTTTTTTGCTGTTGTAGAAGGGTAATTTAGCAATAAAGGAGAGGTGGGAAGACTGGGATGGTTTGAAAAGTAGGACAGTCAACATAATTTTGTCGTCTGCTCATTCCAATTTTCAGTACTGTCTACAGGTGATGCCAGTGTACTGGCATCTTCCATTGTAACAGCTGACCGGTATGGCACTATCACATGCTATTAGAAAAAGTTGTCTTTTCAGCAATGGCAAGTAAGTATTCATGATTTTGTTTCCTTGACTCTAAAGCCCGAGCAGCAGGCAAAGCACGGGAAACAAAATAACATGAGAAATCTGTATTTCCAGAGTTCACTAAGGTGACTGTTTGGGCATGTTGGTAGGACATGAATGCAGTTTTTTGCACACAAGACGAGGACGAAGGAGAAGCTAAGACACATGTGCGCATCTGCGCTTGTGTGTCTTAGCCTCTCCTTTGTCTTTGTCTTGTGCGCATAAAACTGCATTCATTTCCAGAGTGTTTCATCCCACTATAGATTTAAGCCTAATTCACAAGTTATCGACATGAAAAGTGAATTTAATCTATGTGGCCTACATTGGGAGTGGGACAGCTGAATGGAGGGAGGAATGGGACAGTGTCTTAGTCCTCCCTTAATGTGATATGGGTAAACTGGTATTACAGTAATGAAATTACTGCTAATAGATGGCTCTGTTGTTTCATATGCTGATATTCCAAATTGAGGACTTTGACGTAGGCTTTATTTGAAGTAGAAGTGTTGATTTCTTCATGCTTGCTCGTGGTGTGAGAAGTTACTTAGGCTGTATTCTCTGTTCAAAAATTTAGTGGTAGCGCATTGGGAAAGCAGTTTACACATAGCATGGTGCCGCTTCAGGTCTATTATACTAGAAGCTATTAACTTGCCACCGTTTCACTAAACTCGCAGGAAAATGCCAAGAACATGAAAAAGAAAACACCCTGACAGGCCTCAACCTTCAAATAGTATGATACTTGAAGCAGTCTGGCTGGTGTGTACAGAAAACAGAAGCACATGGGACGTGGCACAAGCTCTGAAAATACCGTATAAACTTGAGTAAGGGAGCAGCATTCCGGGCACGTTGGTAATCCATTACTCAAGTAATATAGCGCAACAAAAAACGACACGGACGTAAGAGAAGAAGACACACCAAGTAAGGGCTGCACCCGTGTAAGGGCTGCACCCCTAACTTGGCAGCCCAAAATTTGGAAAAATAATTTCAATAGAGAAGCAAATGTGTTCAGTACCGCCAATGCTGCGTACGCGCATTGGAGAATTTTCGCTTGCTGCGTATTTCCGCATGCTGCTACTAGATGGCGAGAGCTGCGCATTGACTTTTGATGCAGTGGTACATCTGGAGATCCAGGGTGTGCACAAGTCAAGGCGATGCCAGCACCATTTTGATGAAAAGGTTCAGTCCTGTTTAACCGCACCAAAATTGTGAAAAAAAAAAGTGCAGCCCTTACACGAGTCTATACAGCATTCAAATACTGAATTGCTCAACAGGTGAAGAAATAGAGGTCAGGTGACAGGTGAAGAAATAGAAGTTTTTAGATAGAACCTAGTTTGCGGCATGGTATTCACGACAGTGAATGAAAGCCAACTGAGAAGGCGAGCAAGATGCACTATGGACTCACATGCATATAAGTCTGTTTGCTGGCTTACTAATATGGAAAAGCACTAGGTCACAGACATCATCATGGGAAAGTAACAAATCCGCTGGAAAGGAATGGTTCTTCGGCTTCATAAACCAGCACACGGAGCTCTTGCTTTGGTCCCCAGAAGCTACTAGTCTTGGACGAGCCACAAGCTTCAACAGGACCAGTGTGAACGCTTTCTCCTCAAACCTCAAAAGCGTTTACAATTGCTTTCAGTTCACCCCTAAATGCATTTATAATTGTGATGAGACTGGAGTCACCACAGTCCATAATCCATCTAAGATTCTTGCACCTTGTGGGGAAAAGCAAGTTAGTCAAGTAACGTTGGCAGAGCGAGGTGAACTCATCACAGTTTTTTGGATTGTGAATGCCATTGGAAATACCATACATCCAGTATTAATCTTATAAAGGGTCAGATACAAGAAATGTTTCTTAAATGGAGCACAAGCTCGAATTTGAAATTGACTGCTCAATCAGGGTGGACGACCACAGGCCTTTTTCTTGGATGCCCTCAAACATATGGCAAAAGACATCAAGTGCACAAAGGACGACCCCATCCTTTTGCTACTCAACAGCAACGAAAGCCATGCGAGCTTCAAGCTGATTAACAAGGTAAATGAATGTGGCATTTGTTTGCTCACATTCCCCCATCAGTGCAGCCACCGACTTCAACGAATTTACGTGTCAGTTCTGTCAGTTCTGTCAATCCTGGCAAAACAATCACAATCTACAACGTAGCAGAGCTTGCTGGGCTTGCGTACACAGCAACAGTCAGAAGAACATCATTTCGTGGTTTCAAACGACGGGCATCTATTCTTTCAAAAGCGAACCCTTCATAGACGACAACTATCTTATGTCTTCGGTTACCGACCGACTCGAAGAGTCCTCAGCTGACATAATATCTCCAGGCACAGGCGTACTCATGAATGAAGCAGGTGACTCCAGCGCAATTTTAGAAAGCAGTCTTTGCTGTGGCTCTCAGGACATGGAACTTGAAAATAACAATGCGGTTATGTTACTGTGTGTGCAGGCAAACTATCGGGATCCCAGCCAGCTAGGCTCACAAGAACAATCCTCCCTGGTGACGTTCATCCCTACACAAGAGCTCCACAGGGAAAAATGGCCTGAGGAGGAAGGAAGAAGGGAAGGAGTATCGTGCTTACAGAAATGCCAGAAAAGCTGGAAATTGAGCGTGCAGCACCCAAGAAAGAGAGAAAAAGACTCTCACACACAGCCAAAAGGCAAGCATTGGAAAAGTGAATTTCAAGCGTTGCTATGCGAGATGCCAGATTGAAGGAACATAGCGTTTTCATAGCGTCAGAGGGAGCAGACACTCTGAGTGACCCGTCACTCTCTGACGGTGAGCACAGCAGTTTCCCTGGAACTGACTAGCAAGATAGTCCAATAGAGGTTCGAAAAAATGTCTACATCCTGGTGAGGTTCTGTAGAAAAAAAACAGCTGTCTTTTACACAGATCGAGTCAAGAGCAGCAACAAGACTGATGTCATACTTGAGTTTGTGAGGAGAAATGGTACATAGACATTCTGTTTCCCCGCTTGCCAGGACATAGTAAAGTTTCATGGCAGGACGTTGAGTCAAAATTTCATTGGCCAGATCTGGTAAGGGGTACGAAGTGACTGCAATTCATGTTCATCTTTGGTGTAGATTTGGCCCCCTTCAATGTACACTAGAAAAATGTTTTAATGGTGTGTTATGTGTTACATTCCATCCAAATGATGCCTGGTTCCTCCTGCAGGATAGGGTGGAGTGCGACAATTTTTGCCGTTTAGAAATTATTTTTTTAAAGGCTTCCTAGAAGACTGTAGAAGAAGTCCTTTATGGTTTTTGTTACATAACCCTCACTCTATATTTAGGTCATTTGAACTTGATTCTACGATAAAAAATTCAAGTGTGAAAGCTGTTCCATTCCTTTCCTTTTCCCCTAGAGCTCAAATTATTTTTCTGTTTAGTGTCCCTTTAACCCTTTGAAGGCCAAAGATGTAAATATACAGCGCCACGAACAAATCCCAAATGGTTGATGGCGTATATTTACGACGACGTGTATGTTTGAAACACATGCCAATTTTTCAATTCTCTGTTGCCCAGCAACTGTGGCCACCCTGAGTGGATACAAGAATTTTTTTTTGCTCAGCAGTCTCTGGGTTTTAATTTCATGGCTTCTTTATGCCGCCGCGTTGACAACTGCTTGTGCATCCGTCTATGTGCGGGCGTGTGGCAGTTAGTTTTGGTTTCATCTCGCAGGCTTTTTCCATTTGTAGTGCTTGCAAAAACTGACGTCTATCTAGTTTCTAATATCTCAAAGAATCACCACTAGATGCTCGCTCATTTATTGCTCACACCGAAGTGATTACATCTGTTCAGAGGCAGGCACTAGTATATACATACAATGATACTGCACAAGAACGATGCTGCCATGCCTGCATTTCTTTTCTGGAGACTTGTGAAAACTGATTTCCCCCTCGTTGGCAATGGGACAAAGGATTACTGCAAGTTGCTGACTCGTCTGGTTTTTCTGGTGGGTGCACAACCATTGAGTTTTCTTTATGCGCTCACACACACAGTTTGATTACGCTATGGACATGCATGCCAGTTGCTCTTCTGCAAGTGAGTTGAGCTGCGATTCCTTCAATTTGAACTACTTCCCTAATGCCGAGTTATAATATATCTATTGCAGGGTATCTATTTTTAAAATTTTTATTCTTATTAGTATTTATGCAAGCACACCTGTATTCATATATAAACAATGCACGTTTTTCCCTATGGAAAATAATTTTTTTTGTCACTTTATGGTCACTTAAAATCGAAATGCAGCAAATTTTTTTCAAAATAGGTCGCTGTAATGATTTTAAATCTGCAATAAAAAAGTTTACCCTCAAAGGGCTAAAGGGGCTTTTTAAGCATTGGAAACAAACATGCTTAGTCGCTCTACAATAATGTATCATGAATATCTGAGCTTAATATTATTTCTGTGCTCGCAGTAGGGAACCTACAGTTTCATTCAATCATCTGCTCTTTTCCTCAGCTTTCTGAAATTGTCACAACCTCTTCTAGATATTCCTACACAATTGTAAACACTATAGCCACTGGCTAGATTTCTTCAGATGTTGCAACTAAGCAGTGCCTCAGGCAAAAGCAAAAATGACGAAATCTGATTACTGATTAGACAGTGGTGCCCTCTTGTACTGGAGAGCTATGCCACTGCTTCAATGCTACAGCTTCTGAGATGGGGAAATGCAATGAATGGACACGTTACCTGATCTTGTTGTTGCACTCATATAAAGCTCAGTGCAACGATGAGCAGAGTATGGCACATATTTGTGTTAGTGAAAGGCATGCATGCAAACACGAACACAAGAAGGCACAAAAAGAACAACACAAATGCCAACTATTAGCAGATGGGTCAGACATAAGAGCCAGGAAGTTTGCTTTATGGTCGAAGTTTGGCATACCATTAATAGCGGCAGCATGTGCATAAGTAAGCCCTCAATTATCTTGCACAAAGAGGAATTGTCGTGCCTAAACAGTTATCTTTCGTGATTGTCTAGATGTGTCCATCACTGACAGGCTGGTGCTGCCTTCTTTTGAGCATACGCAGATAAGTTTTATGTCTTCCTTCTTTTGCACTACTGCACAACCTTTCAGTTGATAGTTTACATTTGTGTTGCCCTTTTAATTCCCTCTTGTGCACGTGTTTGCATACTTGCCTTTAAGTAACATGAATCCCTACTAACTTGCTCAACTTTCAGTCATTTTATGGCAGGTATATTATTTCGCCTGGGCATAGTGGTTCAGCTTCGAGCAAAGTTGGAACAACAAAAAAGAGAAAAGGCCATAAAGGTGGCAGCTCCAGCAGTCAGTAATTCTGTTCGTACAAGGCACGTTGAAAAACATTTCGTTGCCAGAAATACATAAATGGATCCCATTTATGTAACTGATCCCATTTCATTTAACTGAAAATAATGCTCCGCCATTATGGGAAGACAGATGATCCAAGCAACATAATCCCTCTATTAACCACTTAAGGGTTTTTGATAACCTCAGCTTGTAACAAGCAATCAACATATTTTGGCTTGTGATGAGCGGATCTCGTCATGGGTATTTCATCACTTTTTGAATGGCTTTTGACGAGCTAAGGTCGCCGAAAGAAGTTTTTCCATTTAATAGATAGATGGCATTGGTGGTTTTGTTCTCCGCATGTTAATTTGATTTTTTTTTTTTTTTCACGCTAGATGGCAGCAGGCATTCCACGTGAGCTGGGTTCGCCCTCTTCCCTTGAGATTTTCCTGCGCTTTCAAACAAGCATGGCGTCATCCGTGTGACACTTTAGCACGGCAGATTCCAATTCATCTGATGATGGCAGCAAAAGTGATGAGGATGTTGACTTTGTGTTTCATTCTTCAAACAAACAAGACAGTGATGACACTTTAGACGACACTGAGTCCAAAGGCAAAGAACGTGGGGATGATATGGCTGCCGGCTTCTGTGAGTGGTGTCGCATAGATCTTACCAGTGTGCCGGTGAGAGCTCCACATTTCGAATTCAAAGGTTCGTTGGGACTGACTTTTAGTGCACATTTTAAGCAGTACCGCTGTTCAAACAAACCTATTTTTTTCGCAGACTTCTAGGAGTGCAGTTCTCAATTTATAATAACAAATAAAGAATTATTTTCGCCATACAATGTTTTTAGACTTAGTTTTGTATCATGAACAAGTTACTGAAATGTTTCATGCCATAAAAAGTTGAGCCAATATGGTACCATAAGTTCGAAAAAAGTGAGCCCTTAAAGTTAAGAGAGCCCCTCTAATACTACTTAAGCAATACTAATAAGAGGCAGCATACTGCAATTGAAGAACAATAAACAACGATAGAAGGAGGGCACACCACATGTGCTATGTTGGGGTCTGTGTTGTACCCTCTTTCTGTCCTTGTTTATTGGGCTTCACTTGTTGCGTGTCATACCAATAAGGCTGAATTCCTACCCTTCTCAGGCAGCTACTGCTTAGGCAACAGTATTAGGCAATCTCCGAAAAAACAGCACTAACGGTGAAACATCAGCATAACGGCAACATGCATCAAAGCTGTTCCATATTTCAATTGCAGGTAAAAAAATGCAACAGGCTCATCATGACTGTGAGTTTAATACTGCACCAAGCAAATCACTCCATGTTGTTCATCTCAAACAAATACCTTATATGACCCCTGCAGCAATTTTATCTCTCACCCATGCTCTATACAGTACATTAGCAATAACCCCTTCATATACATTTTAA
Source organism: Dermacentor albipictus (assembly GCF_038994185.2). NCBI lineage: Eukaryota > Metazoa > Arthropoda > Arachnida > Ixodida > Ixodidae > Dermacentor > Dermacentor albipictus. The sequence goes on from NC_091821.1 coordinate 172,007,755, forward strand.
TACCTTGTCCAAACCCTTGCGACACCAAGCTCTCATTTTATTCACTACTCAAGCAAGCTTTGATGAGTATGCAGTGGGGTAAGCGACAAGGCTCAGTAAGTGAATGAGAATAATCATAGGAACCAAGGAGCTTCATATTTTTATTTGCCCACATGAGCCTGACAGACAGTGAAGCCAAGAAAAGCCCGAGAGAAATTAACTCCTTTATTGTTACTGAATTCCCAAAGTAATTCAACATACTAACTAAATTTGTGATAATTTGGTTTTGTTTAAAAAAATAAAAGAAAAGCAGACAGTACAGCTTGCTGCCAGTGTGAGCCAAAAACCTCCATATAAAGTGTAAAAATTTAAATACTATGCACATTTAATTCGAAAATTTAGTAACAGCAATAAAGTTTGTTTCTTCCATACTTTCCTTGGCGTTATTTTTTGTTATTTTCATATGAAGGACTCAGAAGCATGCTCTGAAACTTTTACTTAATTTCAAAGCCTTGTCTGAGTTTACAATCTGTGTCACTTTTGATACTCTCATGCATTCCCTCGTAAAAGAATGGCATGTTTTGGCTTTCACAGCATCGGTAAAGCTCCAGTAAGGGATCCACCTCAGCATACCTCACAGTAGTAGCTAAGCTTAAAACAGAATGCACACTTCCCCCCCAAAGGTCAATACAGCCAGAGATCTGGGAGCTCATATTGTAATGCAGGCACTCTGCTGCCACTGTGCAGATGAAAAATGTCTGCATTAAGCAATAGCCCAGTAGTGATGCACAGTGTACCCAGTAGTGATGCACAGTGTACCCAGTAGTGATGCACAGTGTGCAAGATGTGTGGCATGTGCAGGGCAACTTCTCGGGCACCTGATGCCACAGCAATTTACGTAGGCATATTGCACAGAACACAGGAAAAAAAACCTTTCGTTTGCTCAATCCTATAATTTGCCTTGCTTCTACCACGCGAAACATCTAACCAAAATTTACCTTTTCGTCCCTATTTGCATTTCTCTTGTGAGTGCACAACTGAAATTTAAATGGGATGCTGCTTTTCATTTCAGCTCTCTGGCTCTTTGTCTACTACAGGAATGCTAAAAGTGGATAAGGGAGCATCTCTGTCTCACAAGATCAGTTGCAAAATGCTACCATTTCTGTGCAGTACTGTATTTATCCAAACCTAACACACCTTTCTTCTGAGAAAATGGGTAAGAAAATTGCCTGTTCGTTACAATTAGATACTGAAACCAAAACCATGTTCGTGGTGCTGGCAACAGCCGACCAAAAGAGCCGTCAGATGCAGCATCATGGTGATAGAGTACGTTTTTGTGAAGGTTGTTGTTGGTTCATTTTGTGCTCAAATAGGACCTGGAGCGGTATTCTTGGTCAAATCACTTTCGGGGGTACTATCACTTTCGTGAGATTCAGTGTGGCTCCACACAGTATGCGCTGGTGTATACAGCCACCAGTGTCTCCGGCACTGCGCCAAGCTTGCTATCTGTGCACAGTGCTAGGAACATTGTCAGCTGCATACTTTGACAAGTCCAATAAAAGAGTTGTGTAAAATCTCGCAAAAGTGATAGCAGTATCTCTTAAAGCTAGAGAATACTACTCTTGTGTTCTTGGTATCCGTAGCTAATAAAGCACAAATGGTGATGGTGATACACCACTTTCATTATAAATGCTAACTAAAGAAACAAAAAAGAGAAAAAGCACGAAAAAAAATCCTTTTTGTGAAAGTAAATTCTGCATGCCTTGCTTTTTCTGATCATGAATGCTGGGTGCATGCTATATTTTCTTTTATAAATTAAGGGCATCTTACATTCAGGTGCATGTTACATTCAGGTGCACTTTTATTTTCCTTATACCCGTGAAAATTGGGCAAGTGTTAGATTCGGTGGTGAGTTAGAATCAGTAAATACTGTAACATAGGCAACCACAAAGTCTTATTCACATGAGTGAAGGTATGCTGATAAATATTTTCACAGCATCCATTAGTATCACAACATTGGAATATGAACTTTTGTTTGTCCTATGAAAATTGAGTTCACAAATTGATTTTTTGAACAACCTTTATTTTGTATGAAGATGGTACTTGCGTGAAGCTCACTCTGTGAGGCACATGCAGGTACTCTGCTTTGTGGCCGTATGCTGAAAAGCTTACACCAGTCAGTGTTCCCTCGTTGTATTTTGTTACTTACTGCATTTGGTAATGATGAGCTAGTTAAGTCTTGCCATTCTTTCTACAGCCAGTTAAGCTAATAAATAGCTGCTAGACTAAAAACAGTTATACGAGAGAAGCACAATGCTGGTAATGAAAAAAAATTCACAGCTACAGCTGTCAGTATCAATACAAGGGCATGACTGAGCTGAGAGTTATGTGGACTGAATGAAAATGGTGAACAAAAGAAAATTGCCCTTTCTTAGCACAAACTAGAATGGAATGAGTCTAAATATTGGGCGGGCCCAAATGCAGTTAAAGGCCTCTTTTAAGATGAACTCTGTTGAGCTGAATGCGCTGATGAAATAAATATAGTCGACTTCCAATAATTCGATACTGACGAGACCGACATAATTGGTCAAATTATACAGCAGGTACAATTAAATGAGAGGCAGAAAAACATCCAAATACAGTGATGGTTTATTTAGCAGTAGTTACCCAATTCTAATGCATACCAGTTTTTGTGGGTTCATAATTAAATTTATGAGGTTTAGAATCCCAAAACTAAACAGTGGGTTATGAGGAACGGCATAGTGGAGGGCTCCAGGTTATCTTCTTTCAACCACCTGGGGTTCTTTAACGTGTACCAAGGCACAGTACACAAGCACTTCTACATTCCACTTCCATCAGAATTTTGCGAGTTCACAGTATGAAACATTGTGCAGCTGATTTTTTTTTAATCGAAAATAAAAGTAGCATGCCTCCAATTCTGGTAATTACAAAGAATATGTAGCCAGCAGAGTTAACCTTAACAGAACCAATATTTATTCACACTTAATGTCTATCATCATCAGTCTGAGACGGCACTTGATCACTGTCCAAGGACCACAAGTTGTCTTACTTACAGTCCATTGCATTTGACATTTCAAACTTTTTTTATTACTTCGCTACAATTGCAAATAGGATGGTGAACCATGCCTAGGCTAACCACTTTGCCAGTTCGTGCTGCAATGCACGCAAGTCTGGAGTACCGAAAACATGTGACGTGACTCTGCTGCCAAGTGAAATATTGTATCTTTTAATGAGCTTATGTAATCAAAGCTTGAAAGCAGAACATTGTTGTAATCATCTTACACAAGAACATGTTTTGCTGCCATTTGCAATGACAACAGCAATGAAGGTGGCTCTGATGAAGTTTTTGTTTCACATCCAATTATAATTATCAGGAAATCTTCAGACCAATCTTCCTGGAGAAAAATGCAGAGGTTAGAATTAGAATCAGGTAAACTAATCACCGAGCGTGAGCTGATGTTTTCGCTTCAAAATCTGCCGAAAAAGAAGACGGTGTTTTTGGCGAGATAATGTCTTTTACGCATTCACTATTTCCAGCTCTGCCAAGACAGATGCTGCAGCCGTTGGGGTAACGATTCAGGTCAGGTGATGCGTGCTGACGAGCCAAGTTTGAATTATCTCAGGAAGGCCAATTTCATAATTAACAGAAGCATACTGTGGCTCAGGGACCTTTTTTAGTTTTACATTGATTTAGTTGAGTTCTGCCGAGGTGAACTTTCCAAATAACAGACTTGTAATATCCTTTCCTGCTGGTATTAAAGTAAGTCTTGTAAAGCTTTTTATTTATACGAGCAGGCGTTAATGACTGACCTATATATCTCATATACACATAGACTTCAAACTTCTTGGCAGAGCTTTTCAGTAGTAGAATGCAATTAAAGTATGGTACACAGAATCTGGTGGCTACACTACCTATTCTACTGCACATACCTTAAGTTCCCGGTTGCAGAGCACTAAGGCACGGAAGCGGTCCACCATTTTGAGGTCCCGGGGCTCCGACAAGCCGGTAAGGCGCCGCACGATGCTCTCACCAAACACATCCCACACTAACAGGTCACTGCGGTTGAGCGACACCATGTGACTGGCATCACCTTTGATGGTGTACAGCTGCCCCAATGTTCGGCCCTTCTCCTCTTCATGTGAAGCTGTTGATGCTGGCTCCTTGGATGGTTCGCGCAGATAGTCACTGACTGGCACCAAAGAGGGAAACCGACGTGCCATTTCATAGAGGTTCTTTAGATGGGGAAATTTTAGACCAGATACTTCACTGGCAATTATCTTTCGAAACCGTGCTGTTACATGCGCTGCAAATTGCCTTCCATCATAGCGCAATGCATAGCTGGACAACTGAACCAGTTCCCGAAGCATAGCACACTCTGTGTCAGCAGGATTCAACTTCAGGAACATGTCGAGCTCTTCAAGCAGAAAGTAGGGGTCACAGCAGCAGACCTTTATCTGTAGCCACTCAGGATTCAGCAGAAATTGGCTCCGAACAATCTGTCCAAGAGCTTCACTGCTGTCACTACTGTCACTGCATTTTACAGGCGCACTGTCACCAGCTGGGCCATTAGCCACCTGAAGTCTTGACAAAAGTGTATCAACACTTGCCAAATTTTCACGTGCCAGATAGTTGAGATGAAGACAGTAGAAAGGCAGCTCATTATGTTTTCGTCGGTTCGAAAAAACAGCATTTTTGGGGACATGGGGGAGAACACACTGGCTCCCTTTGTCTGCTTCATTTGCACTTGTAATTGATAAGACATCCGTGCTTGAGACAGACTGAAAATAGTCGAAGAGTGCCAGTGTGCACACATGAGTAGCCTCCAAACTTGGGTGGTGTTCTGTGCACAACGTCCGAAATGAATCACTACACCACGTGTTGAGCACGTAACCCTCCACAACCCTGACCCTTAGAAAATTGTCCAAGCCCACTCGCACCAAGGCCCAGACAGCAAATGGGCATTGTGTCAGTAGCCTCTTGCGATGCAAGAGAGGCATTTCAGTAAGCAGCGATTCATTTGAGGAGACTACATCAATAATTTCTTTGTCAGAAAGTCCGTGGCGTGAGGCACTCAAGAGTCCCAATACTAAGGATGTGACTTTGGGATGCACCTCCTTCTTTAGTTGATCATGAAGGAAAGACACTACTTCGGCTTCAGAGTGAAATATGGAGGGTTCATCTGTTCCATGCCAGTGTGACACAGCGCTTGCTAGAAGTGTGGCAAATAGAGGGCTTGGTGACTGCTGTAATGATGCACTAACACTTTCAAATTGCTTAGCACTCACAGTTCTGCTACGTCTTTCCAAAGATTTGCGGAAAATGTTCTTGCATTGCTCTACACCACAGGGTCCCAAGTCTATAAAACATTGCTCCTGATTCTTGAGTTTAGCCTGGAATGAGACACAAAACAGCAGCAATTGAATTGTTCGAAATTATAAGCGAGATCTCACTACTACAAACTTCGTATTAACAACATTATTAGATTAACAAAGGTTTGAGAAATCTCCAGGCAAAAACCTTTCCTTTTAATGAAAAACTATTTTACTGTGCTACTATGAATTTCGAAACACCAAATAAACAAGAAGAAAGGGGGTTAACCGAGGGGCCCGATTTTTGTTAGTCATATCATGAGAAGCCAACAAACACTGACACCAAGGATAACATAGGGGAAATTACTTGTGCTTAATAAATGAAATAAAGAAACAATAAATTAGTGGAAATTAAAGTGGATGAAAAAACAACTTGCCGCAGGTGGGAGCCGAACCCACAACCTTCGCATTTTGCGTGCGATGCTCTACCAATTGAGCTACCGCGGCGGCGTTTCCCCATCCACTTTCTTGTGTATTTATGTGTACTTCTAGAACCCTGGGAGTGTTAGCCAGCGCCACCACTCATAGACCTTGGCGGCGGACGTGGAACGTCGTTTTTGCCGCAGGCGTCACGAGAACGTGATCTTTTTGGGTGAAATGCGAAGGTTGTGGGTTCGGCTCCCACCTGCGGCAAGTTGTTTTTTCATCCACTTTAATTTCCACTAACTTATTGTTTCTTTATTTCATTTATTCAGCACAAGTAATTTCCCCTATGTTATCCTTGGTGTCAGTGTTTGTTGGCTTCTCATGATATGACTAATAAAAATCGGGCCCCTCAGTTAACCCCCTTTCTTCTCGTTTATTACATAACGAGGGTCTCGAACCTGGCAACATTGATGCCTTCAGGAAGCATATGTGGGTTTATTGACGAGTTGCCTTCACCCAAAAAGATCACGTTCTCGTGACGCCTGCGGCAAAAACGACGTTCCACGTCCGCCGCCAAGGTCTATGAGTGGTGGCGCTGGCTAACACTCCCAGGGTTCTAGAAGTACACATAAATACACAAGAAAGTGGATGGGGAAACGCCGCCGCGGTAGCTCAATTGGTAGAGCATCGCACGCGAAATGCGAAGGTTGTGGGTTCAGCTCCCACCTGCGGCAAGTTGTTTTTTCATCCACTTTAATTTCCACTAATTTATTGCTTCTTTATTTCATTTATTCAGCACAAGTAATTTCCGCTTGTTATCCTTTCCACATGTGAAGAGCTTTTCAGATAGTGAATTCCAGTCAGTTATTGTTTTCGGGAAAAATGAAAATTTGTGGGAACTTGTTTTTTGCGAAATGAAGAGTTAAGCTATAGTTCATGTCCCGCAGCTGCATGATAAGCAGTACGTGTATACATGGAGTATATGGTCCGTGTATATCAAGACACCATTAGGAGGGTAAACGGGAGTCAGAAAAGGTCATATTAGAGCCAGTTCTGTACTATAAACAGTTACATCAGAAGTTGTCTTGGCTGTAACGCGTTTGAAAACCAAAATATTGGGCACATCTGCAACTCATGAGGCCATGAAACATTATGCACACTGCTAGTATTACCATGATCATCATCAAATTTCCTAATATGGTTAAAATTCCAAATCCTTGCTAACCCTATCACTATCAATCACAATTTTACAGTAATATAGCTAATGTAACAGTAGTGGCAGCTCGCAGAAGTACAAATTGGTATTGTGAAGAGCATGATATAGCACCCACAGGGTGTCTACCAAGTTGACATTTCCAATTTCTCCGTGTTTTCCTGGCTTTCCCTGAGTGCCTTTGCAAAATTCCCCGAGTGATGCAGAACTATGTATTATGTCAAGACGGGCTGAAACCATGTAACCCGATGCTGTCACTCTCTAGTAAGCATATGAAAAAAAAATTTTAAAAAATAAACGACTTAATCCAGTTTAACACTAAGGAGCAGTGTTTATGTTATTCAAAAAGAGAATAGAAGGCAGCCGCTAGTAAAATGCACAGCAAATAATATGTCTTCGAAAAAAAAATCGCAAATAGAGTCGGACATTCTCAAATACAAAAAAAGGAGATGCATACAGAAGCAAATATTTTCGAATACGAGCTATTTCTATCAACTGATAGCAAGCTCAGTCGTATGAGGCCCGAACTTTGTCACAATTGAGATTCTCTCTCAACAGCTCGTAAGTCAACCTCAACTGTCCTGACATACTCTAAGCCCGCGCACAACACCTCAGTGTTGTGTTTCATTGCTTTAAAGAGTTTGTGGGATGTCGTGTCTGCTGAAGGACCAATCCCAACATAAAAACGTAACAACTGTTTGTTCGATTAGCGATGGCAGCGGACGAGCATACCAACGCTACGCTTGCCTCGGTAGCGGAAGTAAAAGAGCCACTCTTCCAAGCCAGGCAGCCTGTTTTTGTAGCCACCGGCGGTAATGCATACCTCGGGTGACGCAGTGGTGGCGCTATGTTTTATCAGTAACGCAGTCCAGCGTGTATTCGTGTTACGCTGGGCCGGATGATAACAAGGCAGAGGCTGCGTAGCAATATGCACAGAGTGTGTCACCACATCACCCCCCCACGGAGTGGAGAGCCCTCAGGGCTTGTAAAAATCTGTACGGCGTATCCGACGTCTATAGTGTGGAGTGACAGAAGCAGGTTGTGATGTCGGGAGTCGTGGATGGATGCCTCTGGGTACACTGGTAGGTATTTCTTGGTTCGGCGGAATCGATGTAGGCTGGCTTCAGTTGGTCGATAGAGACGCGGACATCGTTCCCGTTAACGCGCAGGGTGAAGGTTTTGTTGTCACGACAGACAACTGGGTAGGGTCCCATGTAAGGTGGTTGGAAAGGCCTATCGGCGGTGTCGTCGTGGAGAAAAGTGTGCGTGCACGTTGCCAGATCCTTGAAGACGAAAGGGGCAGTCTTACAGTGGTGAGCTGCATGTGACGGGCGGAGTGCAGCGATCGTGTGTCGGAGCCGGGCGATGAAATCGGTGGGATTTGACGTTGCAGTGGTGGATGGTTGTGCAGCAAGAAATTCGCCTGGGCGACGGAGTGGTTCCCCGTAGACGAACTCTGCGGGTGTAGCCTGAATGTCCGGCTTGAAGGTGGCGCAAAGACCTAGGGCGATGGCTAGAATCACTTTGAGCCAGACTGAGTTCGGGTGGCACATGATGGCTGCTGTGAACTGTCGGTGGAAGGGCTCGATCATCCTCATCCCGTTGACGCAGGGGTGGTAGATGGTGGTCCTCGAGCGCTCAAACTTGATGGTCAGCCCGAGGAGCCTAAAAAGGTGCGATTCAAACTGTCGTCCTTGGTTGGTGGGGATGCGGCGAGGGGGCCCGAAGCGAGCAATCCAGCCGGTGAAGAAGGCAGAGGCGACGTCTTCTGTGGTGATTCCCTCGAGGGGCCATGCCTCAGGCCATCAAGTATACCGATCAATGGTGGTGAGACAGTAGCGATAGGGTCCAGCTGGGGGAAAGGGCCCTATGATATCAAGGTGGATGTGTTGAAACTGACCAGAGGGCTGGGGGAATGCTCCGAGCGGTGAAGTGACATGCCTGGTGACTTTAGCGCTGGCATTGAATGCAGGAGTGCGCCCAGGTGCGGAAATTCTGCTGCATGGAGGGCCAGACATAGCGGTCAGCCACGAGGCGTGTAGAGACGCGTATGCTGGGATGGCCGAGATTATGCAGCTGGTTGAAGAGGCCACGGCGATGGGAAAGGGGCACATAAGGCCTGCTTCGTGCTGTTGACATGTCGCAGTAGATAGTCATCGATCCAGGTATGGAGACTTGTTGCAGCTGTAGTGAGGACCCGCCCTCAAGAAGTTCATGCAGCTTGACATCCGTAGTCTGGGCCTTGATGAGGACGTCAGCTGTTATCTGCGAAGAGCTGATAGCTGCCACACGTGAAAGCACGTCGGCGATCACGTTGTCCTTCCTGCTATGTTGGATGTCGTTGGTAAACTGGGCAATGAACGAGAGCTGGTTCTGCTGGACTGGCGGGAGTTTGTCGCGGCGTTGAGAGAAAGCGTAGGTCAGAGGTTTATGGTTGGTGTAGATAGTGCAGTGCTGTGCTTCGAGAATGTGGCGAAAGTGTTGAACTGCTTCGTATATTGCCAAAAGTTCTTTTAGTAAGCTGGCGGACTCGACGGGACAGGGGTCGTGGTTTCGTTGGTGGGACTGGCCGCAGAAGGGGTCGTTTTCGGAGGTGAGAGTTTCTTGGAGAAGAACGCCAAGGGATGCCAGGTGCTGTCTACGCGTTTCATAAGGGCGGCGTCAACGGCGAAGCTAGAGGCGTCCGTGAAGAGCCCCAAGAGAGCGTCTGGCACAGGATGGGAGAGAAGTGTGGCGGTGCAGAGAGCAGCTCTGCATTCTTCGAAAAGTTGTGTTAAAGCCGGTATCCACGTCGCGGGTTGGTTTTCTCGTAGACCAGCCAAGGCATCATGGAGGGGAGCCTGGTAGTCAGCTGCGTGTGGCAAGAAACGCCTGTAAAAGTTAAGCATGCCGAAGAAACGGTGAAGGTCTTTAGCGGTGGTGGGTTGAGGGTAATTTTGCAAGTCTGAGATGCGGTGAGGCAAAGGTCGAGTTCCCTCTGATGAAACTTCAAGGCTGAGGAATTCGGTGACTGAAGCACCGAGCGTGCTCTATGGGACATTGACGAGTAGGCTGTGGTCATCAAGGCATTGGAAAAGTAGACGAAGGTGCCTGTGGTGTTTGTCGGTGTTGTGGGAAAAGACCAATCTGTCGTCAAGATAGACGTAGCAGAAGTCGAGGCCACGGACGACTTCGTCGATGAAGCGTTGCAAGGTTTGTCCAGCGTTCCTCAGGCCAAAGCTCATGAAGGTAACTCGAACAAGCCGAAAGGTGTAATGATTGCAGTTTTCGGGACGTCGTCCGGATTGACGGGTATCTGCGTGTAGGCCTTCACCAAGTCCAGCATGGAAAAAACATAGCAGCCATAAATGCGATGGGCGAAGTCCTGTATGTGGTGAACGGAGTACCTGTTCGAAATTGTGCGGGCGTTGAGGGTACAGTAGTCCCCACAGAGCTGCCAGCCTTCGGTCTTCTTCGGGACAAGGTGATATGGCGAGGCTTTGGCTATGCTTTGGCTATGCGCATGCGGTCCGGGGAAGGCGACGGGTGCGGCAAAAAGCCGGGGGGGGGGGGGGGCCTGGGGTGGTTCGGATGTAGTGCACAGTGGTGTGCTGCACATCATGTGGCGACCCGCTAGGGCGCGTCAAACCGGGAAATTCGGCGAGGATGGCGTGGTACGGTGAATGATTTTCAACACCGAGTACTTTGATGCTTGGCTGGTGGGTACTTGTTCGCTGTCCTGGCGAAGAATGTCCCATTGTTGCGTCAATGAGACCGTCGTGGCGGCAGTCCGGAAGGAGGTTGTAGTGTGCCAAAAAGTCTGAGCCAATGATTGGTTCGAAGACATCGGCGATGACAAAATTCCAATGAAGGCCACGGCATAGGTTTTTAAGCTGGACATGCAGGCGGAGGAAGCCGTAAGTATTGATTGTGGACTGGTTTGCCGCGCTGAGCTCGATAGACATAGGAGGACGAGTACCTTGATGATGGGCTCATGGGTGGCAGCAAATGTAGGAACCACTGTCGACAAGGAACCGCTGCTTTGTAATTTAGTCGGTGACGAAGATGCGACGGCCTCCAGGTTGGCAGCTCGCAGCCGTGTCTACGAGCTGCCGTTGTCGTTTCCCTTATGTCCAGCAGAGCAGGGTGGTCGACACTGTCGTGCTATGTCCCCAAAGCTTTGATGGTAGTAGCACCGGTCGTCGTCACCAGGCTGCTGCAACGGGGTGGTGTTACGGTCACGGCTTTGAGAGTGGCGCGTCGGCAAGTGTCGATCCAGGTGTCATTGAATGGAGCTGAGCTGTGGATTGATATCGTCGATACGGCGCGCAAGCTCTGTGGTGTTCAGCCGTGCAGCGACAGCCTGGATGCTGGGTGACAACTGCGAAAAAGAGACCTCGATGACGCGATCAGTGATCTTGGCAAGTTGGTCGAGAAGTAGCGTAAGCTGAGCGTGCAGAATTGCTGGACATGCGGCGGAAGTCATTGAAGCCAAAGTGCTCGCAGTAAGGAATCCTGGGCTTCCATGTTTCCCGCGAGAGCATGCATGTGGCAGAGGAGCTGCGAAGGCTTGAGCTCAGCCGCCAAACTATATATCGGCACGCACTGACCACCAGTGCAAAATTAGAGAATACCGGGCTAGGACGGGCCTGTATGCCAACTCTTTTTTTGTAAAAACTATCGCTCAGTGGAATAGACTGTCATGTGAACAGGTGTGCGCGTGAGAATCAAGATGTATTCTTTTCATGCTTGTAACCCCCCTGCTGTAACGCTTTCGGGCTAAGCGGGGATATGTCTGAATAAAGAATAAAGTTCTGGGGACTGAAGTTGTCGCACCTTCTGGTCTTCCGAGAGTGACAGTCGGTGGATGAGTTCAGTATTGAGGTGTTTGTAAAGGTTGGCCGTTGGTGGGTTGGCAAGGATATCCTGGACCTCGTTGGCGTAGCGGGCATCGAGGTGGGCGACGACATAATCATAGCGGGTCCGGTCTTACGTGATGTGCGCAGTGGAGAACTGGCCCTCGGCTTGGGCGAACCATACCTCGAGTGAGTCGGCCCAAAATGGCTGAAGCTTGACAGTGACATGCCAGACGCCGTCTGCCAGGGTTCCAACGTCCACGGCGGAGCCGGCAGGATGCTGTTGCACGGAATCATTGAGTTGACCGTGCCATTCCTGAAGCTGTTGCTCTTGCTTCTGGATCACCTGCTGAATGTGAAGCTGCCTCTGGAGATGCTCCAGCTGTCGTTGAAGGCCGTCTTGCTCATCCATGGCGATTCATTATTGTCCGTTGTCCGGGTCACTAGATGTGGAGTGTCGTGTCTGCTGAAGTACGAATCCCAACATAAAAATGTAACAACTGTTTATTCGATTAGCGATGGCAGCGGACGAGCATACCAACGCTACGCTCGCCTAGGTAGCGGAAGGAAAAAAGCCACTCTTCCCAGCTGGGCAGCCTGTTTTTGTAGCCATCGTCGGTGACGCATACCTCGGGTGACGCAGCGGTGGCGCTATGTTTTATCAGTAACGCAGTCCAGCGTGTAGCCGTGTTACGCTGGGCCGGATGATAACAAGGCGGAGGCTGCGTGGAAATATGCGCAGAAAGTGTCGCCACAAGTTTGTTTCGGTTTGGATGAGGGACACCTGCATCTCAGCATCAGCCAACACGCTTCCTTTCCCTTTCATTCCTGAATGCGTAGATCCTTTTTGTTCTTGTCTTCCTTCCGCCACTCGTTCGCCCCACGGACCATTTGAAGCATCTTCTGGTCAGTTGCACAGTCCACGTCCGATTTTTCGAACTCCCTAGGGGCCGCAAAAACGTCCGAAAAATCGGCCAGTTGGAAAAAATAAATGCATGTCATTTACTGCCCTTAAGGGCTCAAACCGCCCCAGGCACATTCGAAAACGCTCTGAAGGCCTGTTGGTACACGTATTAGGGATATCAGTGCTCGTACTGTGACAGGAGATACCGGGTGCACGCATGTATAATTAAGGAATACATACTGCGTCCCATGGCAATAGCCCCTTCTCATACCTGTTATGCTTCACTGCAACAATTTTGCGTATGCTTCACCAAGTAACATTTCTGTACAGAGGCGCAGCTGACTCTCGGAAACCGGCATTATGTAATGCACCGTGTTTTCAAAGCTTCTAAGCCAATCACGAGGACCACAAAGGCGGAGTCGGTGGCATTGTTGACAGCAGCAAATCCTTTCAATGGAAAATATGGCAGCCAACAGCAAGACGCTTAATAGCGAACGTCGAAGCAGCTAGGTCTAGCGTTGCCGCAGTGGTGGCTACGGGTGCCAGCAGATCTGCGTGCAGGAGCGCCGGTTCAAGGTGGCGAGGTAATCAAAATGGCAGCGGTGATGGCTTTGATTAATGCCCTTTCGGACCTCCGGTCATGGCAAAAAGCGCCGGAAAATCGCACGGCGAAAGGTTCTTGCGCTGAAATTTCAGATGTTCTGATACATTGACTCCATGCGGTGCGGGGTGGGGTTGCGAAGCTGTGTAAATTATTGGGAATCTGGAAAGTCGGTCATTGACTGTACACTGGCAACTTTTCCAGCTGACGACAGGGTGTCAAAGACGATTCATTACGATTCCGGTCTGTTACTCGAGCCAGCATTACCGCGGCTTTCGACCCTTTCAATAAAATTACAGGTGATTTTCCCCGATAGAGGCACAAATTCCCTGAGTTTTCCCTGAGTTTTTCCAGACTACTCAAAATCCCTGAGAATTCCCGGTTTTCCCGGTTTTCCCGGTTTTCCCAATTGGTAGACTCCCTGCACCCATTGCACCGGTAACAACTGTGAAAATCTTGAAGGACTGATGAACAAAATTTACGGCAGAAACTTCACTGCAGTTGTTTAAGTATATGTAAGCATTGTGTCACTCGCTCATCTCCACATAGCCCAGTGTCATTATCAATCTTATCAAACTTGATCCGACCAGTATAAACCCTTATCAACCCTTATCATCATTATTTTATTTATTTTATTTTTACATACTGCAGCCAATCTTGGGCTATAGCAGGAGTGGCAATAACGTTGTATGTCAATTGCAGACAAAAGTCGGTCAGGGGCAATGAACGAACATTTCCAGGCAATGCATTCCAACGTTCAATTGCTGCATCAATTGCATCGGCCTTTTAACTCTTGCAGCATCCAGTACTTGCATGGCTCAACAGCTTCTTCTAATCAATCTTTTTTACCATGCACCACTGCAGAGTGGAACAATTTACCAGACAGAGTTGCCGATGATCGTAACCCCCTGAAGTTTACACAGCTGCTTAATAATCATCTCAAAATCTGACCTTTCTATTATTACCTTGCTGTGCATTCTTGAAATTCATGATTTATATTGTCACTTTTCTTACTGATTTGCTTTTGCATGGTGTTCAGTGTGCTTTTCAGTTCTGTTTTCAAAGGAATCCACAGCGTGAGCTTCTGTGCGGAACTTGCAGCCATGTCTTTGTTTTCTTTGTTGTTTACTGCTTACTGTGCGGAGCAATGGTGCTGCAATCATGTAAAATTAAACTTGTTCAAGTGCAGTTTCATTCAATATGCTGTTATTCTCTTGTTCTTTTTTTTCTTTTGCCTATTTGACAACTGCAAACTTTTGCTCATTCTTGTTAACATTTTTCATAATACACTGATGGAATATTGATGGCTTCAGAATAAAGTGAATAATTTCACAACACTATTGCTTTAGATGTGCAGAATTAAATCTGCCAAGCAAGAAGTGCAAGTCATCGAACGCTGCAGTGTTTCACCTTGAGGCCATCGAGTTCTTTGCTTCCATCACGGACTGTAAGCACAACCTTGACATAGGGAGGCAATTCAGATGGTAGCCAGTCAAAGGTGCAAGCACTATGCTTGGTCACCTGGTCCAATCCATCAAGGAGGATGATGAGAGGCCTATGAGATGACACCTTGTCCAAGAGAATGCCTAGTACCTCCCGCTGCTCAGCAATACTCTAAAAGAAAACAATCAAGAGTAAAAGTGTAAGGTCCAAGAAATCAAAGTGGCACAAAACATCTAACGTATTTTCAGGACTCCAGTGCACAGGACAAGTATTTACCTGAAGACGCTTTGCTACTTTGCTGCTATGCATAAAAAATAAGCAATAGCAGTAAGTCTGAAGACTAATGACTAAAGCTTTTCTACAATGTAAAATAACATCCCTTAGCTACATTGTTCTTTTACATTACAGTTCCTTTTTGAGAAAATTACTTCTGCGGAAATCCAGAAGATGGCAGCAGATTCATGAACTGAAAAAAAAAAAAAGTTGTATTCCACTTCAGATGAATGTCAACGTGATGGAAGCTTTTCACTACCTGCACCTTGCAGCCTTCCTCATAACTGATTTGCTCACACAGTGTTTCTGCACTGCAAGATGATTAAGTTGGCCTTGCACTGCTACTTGCAAGCTTCCTGGTTAGCCAGATAATAGAGGGACCACCCCAGAAAATTGTTGGTCCAGGTTCGATTTCCACATCATGAGAAAATTTTCTTTAACAGCGGAGCTTTCTTTCTGAGGCACCTGCACTGGTTACCTTTGTAGTTTCATGCTACACTCAGGTGCACAATTTTTCTCCTTTACACTGCAAAGACAAGATTAGCTTTACCTATCATGTACTGACACTTCCAGGATGCCTTTCTAATATACGATTGCTATGAATAAGTGAAGACACAATTTCAAAGTGAGAATGTTGAGGGCTAACTATTAACAAGGATTAATCTTCATGCCTTATAAGTGAAGAAAAAGAAAAGTAGCTGAGTGTTTATTTTAGTGAGCGAAAAATATTTATTGATAAACATGAAATCACGAAATCACAATTCCAGTCTTAGGAGAACATATACAAAGTATTATTTTAATTATAACAGAATTTAATTATAACAGAATATACAAAAACAGAAGAACATGGCAGGCCGTACAGATCTACTCCTTGAGCTAGATTACTCAGAGGCAAATATTACTTGCAAAAGAAATCTAAATGGATAATTAACTAACAAAATGTCGCTAATTACCTTCTTAATTAATCACTTTAGGGCACACATTGCATGTACGAATCAGAGCCGATCAGCCCACAAGTTAAACCTCGATATAATGAAGCAGGTAAAATCAGCAATTTGATTCGTTATACTGAAATTTCATTGTATTGAAATTTGACCTTTTATGCAGATGAGTACAGTTGCCAATCGATTTTTCTTACACAGAAAGGGGCCACGGAATTTCACAAATTATTGGGCAATCAAAAAAAGCAATTTTGAATGAGAAAACAATTTTGATGAATTTGGGAGTCGGCGACGAATGATAAGGTTTCATTCCGCGTCGACAATATTCTCACATTGGCGGTACGAATTAAGCAAAGCCAGCCACTCTTTTGTGTGCACTCTGCCCCAGTGGCTGATAGCATCGCCCCCACTGGGATGACGCTATCAGGAAAAGAGCCGGCAGCGGGGAGCAAAAGCTTTGTCTGTCTCTCACTCCAACAGGTCACCGAAACTCGAAATTACACAACCTCCAATAATAAATGCGCAGGAAGACAGCTTACATGGTGCCACGCAGTCTCGGCACAGCCACTCTTTGCACACGTCACTTTGATCGCCATTTATTGATGCTTGGCCTATCTTTATCAGCAGAAAAATCTGCCTTCATGCTTTTCCCGGGAGTGAGACGCAAGTCAACACGTCTGACGCTGAATATCAGAGGGCATTCAATTCTTCGTGCAACTCATGTTCGATTCCTGGGCGTCACCATCGACAACAAGCTACTATGGCGTGGTGCGGTCGAAAGTGTTGTGGCTGCATCAGTGCAAAGGGTCAACGCACTTCATCGATTGGCAGGTGTACGTTGGAGAAACAATCCTATATCCATGCTTAAACTGAACGCTGCACTGATAACAAGCCGCATTCTCTATCAGCTCCCTCTGATATCACCGTCATCGAGTCAATTCAAACGCTTGGAGGCAGTGCACAGAAAGGGACTTCGCTTGGCGATGGGAGTTCCAACGGCGGCTTCAAACAAGAAAGTCACTAGTGAGGCAGAGTCTCTTCCACTCCGCCTCTTGGCATCTCAGGCCTTGCTGACGCAGCTATTAAGGCTGGGCGAGTCACACGCAGGCACAGCGCTTCTCCGGCGGCTAAGAGCAAGAACTCGCTCACATTTCCATGCGGCTCTGAACACCTTACGATTTTTAGGATTGGAATGGCCTAAACGAAGTCGCCTTGACCCGCCATGGTCTTTTTCGGACATTACCTGCAGCCTCAATGTATCCCACCTACCTACGAAACGCACCATTTCAACTGCTGAAGCAAAGTTTATTGTGCTGGACCACTTGAGCACTGTGTTTCAAAGCCATCTACAAGTGTACACAGACGGTTCGGTGTGCGCACAGATAGCTGTGCAGCGGCATTCTTCATACCATCCCTTGATGTGTCATGGTCTGGCCGACTGGATCGCGTAGTTTCCTCTATAACAGTAGAAAGCGCCGCAATCACTGCGGTTTTGCGGAAACTACGGGCCTTTTCTGCACGAGATGTCATGGTGCTGACGGATTCCAAGTCAGCATTACAGAGATTACATCGGAGCCTACCTCTAGAGAAATTTACAAGGCAGTCTCTGGCACTGATTGACGACCTAACGAGCAAAGGATTTAACATAAGGTTTCAGTGGATTCCATCACATGTAGGAATTGATGGAAACGAGGAAGCTGACGCCCTTGCACGCCTAGCGCTGACATGTGTCCCAAAAGTGAAAGCTCCAAAAGCTTCTCAAAACCCTAAGCGTGCAATCCGCCTTCACTTTAGAGAGATGCACAAGAATCCACACGAATCCTGTGTGACTCATGGATTTACACGCGAACAAGCGACGCTTTCATACCGCATCAGGACCGACTCCGCGTACACCCCAGCTTGGTTGTTCTAGACTAGGCTTCGCGCTTCCCCACTCGGTGTTTTCTGTGGCGACATTGGCGACATCAAACATTTCATTTGGCTATGCCCGCAGTTTGACACAGAAAGAAAAGCGATGGTCGACAACCTACAAAAGAGCGGTCTTACGCACAGGACCTCTGAAGACGTTTTCCCCGGAGGGCCCGCGGCATTCAGGAAGAGAATGCAACGACTGCTGATAGCCTTCCTGCGAGACACGGGGCTCATCGACACCTGGTGACACACCCCTGATCTCAACTCGAAGGAGGATCAGGCAGAACAATTGCCGCCTATGTATGCCAGGCCAACCCCGCCTGCTTCAACATCACTACCACCACCACCATGTGGCAGAATACCTCTAAAGCAGGGTGCACGGTTGCATATGCACTCAGCCGTGCTTACAGTCATGCACAGCCACGGCCGAGACAAGAGCCAAAAATCACGACGCGTGCCAACTAAAAAGCAACTGGAACAACAGTGCATTCTGAAGGCAAGTTTGATGGCATTTACCTCAATATGCGCCAATTTCAAGTACATTTTACGTGGATGTGCCCAGAGAATGCGTGGGCTTTAAGTCATCACCTGCAACATGTGCCCTTATGTGCTAATCAGCTACATACTCACTGTGATTTATATTGCCAATTAATGTCTGCCTCCTTGAGTAATCTACCTCAGCCAGTAGAATAGTGCTATCTGCCATAGGCGATTAAGAAATTATGTTAAAAAAAATAATAATTCAAACATTTATTTGGGTGCCCAGAAACAGTTATGAAGCCTCTCCACTGGTGTAATAAAAGTTAATGCAGAAAACAATATACATACTACCAAAATACAGGGAAGCAAATGAGGTAGACAAAACAATATCAAGTAGAGGAACAAATAGGAGAAAAACCACTCATGTGTAGACAGACGAAAAAAATAAACAAGAAGGCAGGCTTGAAAGTGAGTTAAACATACAATGTGACTATCTACGCTTGCACAGAATCACAAGAAGTGAACTCTGGAATATGTCAATACAGGCAGAATACGTATCGCATATGCATTGCAAATACTACTACTACTAATAACAACACTGCTGCTACTACTACTACTACTACTACTACTACTACTACTACTACTACTACTACTACTACTACTAATAATAATAATAATAATAATAATAACAATAATGACTGGCAAATAAATGACAAAAAGTCTGCTAAAATAATTCAGCAGTGCCACAGGCTTAAGCAGTTGGATTAACAGGCAATTTGTAAATGAACTCTTACTATTGATGCCCAATCATCCCATCCGAGACCCCCATTTTTGTTTTGTTTTCCATCATTTTCATTGTCAGAGAAATACACAAGCTTAATAAATTAGTATTCAATTTTCAGTGTTGATAATATCCACACCCATGAATTTTGTACATGCACCTCAAGAAATCCACCTAGAGGAAACCAGTTCACACCTTGGATGCGAATATTGTGTGCATTCCATAGAGTGCACAGCACTGCTCACAAATGCTTCGCAGTAGCTGCTGCTGGGTGTCTGAATCAGGTGAAGTGCCCACAAAGCGCACAATGACAGGTGCATCAGGCACCCAGGTCTCGCACATCTGAGCCACCTTGGCAAGCAGAGTGCTCTTGCCACTGCCTCTGACACCATGCAAAACGATTGGATGGCGCAGCTTGCTCCGAAGATACTTCTCCAGCTGAACAAGCTTCTCTGTTCGTCCTATCAAGGTTTCCGAAAGCGACAGGCATGTCTGCGCCTGCTGCACCAGCTCCACATATAGCTGCTGCTCTATTCCTGCACAACATAAAGAAAAGAGAGCTGTGACATTCAATATCAGATGTGCAATGCATATACTTGAAATGTTTTCTAGAAAAGATTATTGACCCGCCGTGGTTGCTCAGTGGCTATGGTGTTGGGCTGCTGAGCACGAGGTCGCAGGATTGAATCCTGGCCACAGCGACCGCATTCCGATGGGGGCGAAATGCGAAAACACCTGTGTATTTAGATTTAGGTGCACGTTAAAAAACCCTAGGTGGTCGAAATTTCCGGAGTCCTCCACTACGGCGTGCCTCATAATCAGAAAGTGGTTTTGGCATGTAAAACCCCATAATTTAATTAGAATTTTTTTCAGAGAAAATTATTGCTAAAATCACTCAGTGTATTGTCACTATCTCCACTTAAAATTAAACGCTGAAAAAGGGGTGTGCTGGAAAGGTTCTTACATGTATAAGAAATCTACTTTCTTCTCTGAGTGGTTGCACTTTCTGCAACATAAATTGAAGTGAAATATATGTACTGACAAAGAACTTGGCAATCCCAGTTCAAACCAACACGGTTACAGAGGCATTTTTGGCCTTCACATATTTCATTACAATAGGTTTAACACAATACAGCCATTGTGCATTCTGACGCAGAAAGTAAACAAATGGCTTTCATTAATTTGAGATATCAAACAGTGCTAAAAGGACAAGGATGGACAAGAACGATAACACATGACGCTATTTTCTTTCAACTGTTTATTTTGAGAAACATGCCTTTCTTTACATAGATTGCTTGCACACGTCAACTAGGATGTAAGATTATGTCAAAACGCCACACATACGTGACAAATTTAAATACACCAATTCTTCCGGAGATAGTGATACTGAAGCTGTGCTCATGCACCAGTCTCATAAATTTTGAATATGGATGGCTTTAATTAGCGACATATGTTGTCGTTATTATGTCCGTCCTTGTCTTTTTTAGCACTATTTGGGTATCAACAAAACTAGCCCAAATTACCGCCTTGGTCAAATTCATCAATTTGTTCCTAGGTGAGCAGTTCTAAGGATAAATGATCTTGCAACAGTTATACACTACAGAAGAATCCTGGTAAGGGTGGGTGAATAATAATTTTGAAAACTGAATCAAATACAAATATGAGTCAAATACTTCTAGAATAGTTTGCGAATAATAAGACAACTTCCCTCAATGCAGTACTGCTCAAGTTCCACAGAATTTTACTTGAAATATTAATAAACTTCAGTCACAAATAAAAGAATATAAGAACGCTATGTACTGAATTAAGCTCCAATGCATCAGTGACTAAGAGTATTCATGGTGTGAATTTATGACTGTTCAATGAAACAAGCTCCTTTATTGCAGCGACTATAGCATTCAAGGTGCTGTTTTGTTGGCATCTAAGTAAAAATCAGACATAAACTTAAACAAAACGTTTACCATGTTGGCCAAGAGCAAAGAGAACCAGAGTACAAATTCAATTTGTTATTCAAAAGTTTCAAATATTTGCACAACCACAGCACACACGTTCCTTTCTTTATTAATACACTGGATGGTGCATTGACACTGCATGCAAGTATTTTCTTTTACTTCTGTCATCTTATATTGATGGGTCCTTGGCATAAATAGGTAAGCTGCCCTTAAAAGAACTAGTACATATTAGTGAAAGTCAGCACTCAGTACTGTCCCTCCTAGTTTTTTTTTTTTAAGTTTTTAGGTGCTGTAGCACTGCTATGAAGGCTGCTTTTATTATTGTCTAGTTTAGGTGAGTACACAAATTGGGTACGACCATTTCATCTGAGCAATAAGAGCACATATTTCTGTTGAAATGTAATTTACACGTGCTCATTCACAACATTCTAGCCAACAAGACTGCCATAGGAGTGCAAAGAAATATGTTCTATTAAAATATAGAAACTGCCATTTAATGAAGCTGCTGTCTGCAAAAATAGCTGCTTTAAATTGAGGTTGAAGGCAAATTGAGACTGGCCATAAACAGCCCTCAACTAGTCATTGAACGCTTGTATAAAAGGGCCCTGCAACACTTTTGTACATGGTAAATAAAACATAGCATATGCAAGAGACTATGTTCTTGTGAACATCTTATCCAAATACACTAGCTTGCACGCAACAGTGAAAATACAATGTTGCCCTAAAAATGGCTCACAACATCCTGGACCTTTCAAAACACTTGCCATTCTTCTATCCACGCAATTGTGCATTAAGGTTACTCTAAGCTTCTCGATTCCTGAATATTTCATAAAAAATATCCGCTTTGGCAGAAGCAAGAAAAATCATATAATTTCAAATAATTCAAATATATAATCAAATAATTTCGATTTTGCACTTCTGGTCTTAAGCTAATGTCATCTACTTGAGCTGTGCTGCTGCTTCCATAGTGCAAGATTGTGTAATTACTAAAATAAATTTTACTGAATGCCTAATTCAAGCCAGTGAATTCTCTGCAAGCATCAAAGTTATACGTAGACCGAGGTACTTGCTATCATTGGTTATTTAAGGTTTGCTGTCTTGCCATGTGCAGTAGGAACACTATGTTTATCTTGTTTATGGTTACTGTAAGTTCAATAAAGCGCACTTCAACAGTTATGGTGTCCAAAGTAAATGTGAAATTGTCATGCTGCTATGTATTTAACGCTCTTTGGCCACACCTGGCCCTTGCACCACCAAACATCAAACATTCATTCATTAGCTGTGTAGCAAAGGTATTGACAGTGATATAAGGGTTCTATATCAGCTGCCACATGATGCCAAGCTCCAAAAAAGATGCTTAGAGCAGAGTGGGCTTCTAGCATCTCCAACACTGGTGAGGCAGCACTACTACATCTGTTAGTAAAAGGTGCGGCAACAGCTACTTTGGCTTTGACGAAAATGAAATTACATAAACGGCAAAAGATGCACGCATGCATTAGTATGAAATTGCATGCAATTTCATGTTCAAGTGCATCGCTGCTAGCGACATACGAAAAACACAGTTGTCCCTTTGTCAGAAACAGGACATTGGCACCTGGATTAGCTATGAAAGGCAACATATGAAACTTTAACACTGCTCTGTGAGGGAGCATATGCAATATACATTACTATAAGGTGAGTAACAACCCCTTAGTTCAGCTAGTCATACTCACTAAAGTAATGGCAGCTCTAAATAAAAGAACAATAAAAATCGCATCATGGCAATGTATAGCCGACACAGAATGGCAAGCAGTGCCCTACTTTGCTTTAGCCTCCTGGCATGCTGGTGTAGAAGGAGGAGTGGTAGCGGAGTGGAAATTTGAAGCACAATTTTTGATTGCCTGCAACTCCACTCATATGCACCACATTCAATAATGTCCTGCTGGAGGAGAAACATGAAGTGGTGCCTTTTAATGTGAAATGCATTTTACAACTTATAACTGATGATTTTTTTGCAGTGAGCTCTCATTAAGGGACCATGCACAAGTAAGTTAAAAAAGCTGTTTGAATGTATGAAAGGTTGGTTTGATTGGATTGGACAAACTTTAATGAAGTTTGGGGACCCCTGATCTATAAAATTAAAGGCCTCAAAAGGTAGTAGAAGAGAGACCCAGATGTGCCTTTTTTGAAGCAGCAAGGATTTTTTATATATTGAAGATCAACACGATGCAATGAAAAGAACACCATCAAAATAATTTAAACTCAATCCAAATACTCAAGGTAGCACAGTTATATGTAAAACTGCATGAATTTGGCAGCATAGACAGAGCAGTAAATAAAGTTACCAGTAAATGATATCTATAAGTTGGTTAAACCTAAACCAAATTTTGGCCACACTTTCGTCTCCAACACAACGGCTAAAATAAAGCAGAATATCATACTGACTTAAATTTGCACTCAATTGTACTTTGAAATCCTGAGTACACATAATGTGACGAAGTACTATGAACTACGGCCTTAAAGTGATGTTAAAAGTAATGTAGACCAACAATGCTTTAAGTAATTGCACCAAAAGTAAGTAATGAGAAATATATTGTTGTACATATGCTCTGAGAACACACCTCGGCATGGTCGAGTTGTTTCATCACTTTCATCTTCTTCAACAACAGTGTCCACCATGGCTTTCAGGTCTCGGCTAAGCGTAGTGCTTAGTTCATCAAAATACTCAGTATTTTCCTCAGCGCTGGGCCCTCCCTTTGACCACTTAACACGTAGCACCAGCTTCTGTGACTCGGGAAGCCTGTCCTCCAGCTGAGCCCTGACTAGGTTGTACCTGCATACCAGTCAAGCCATAAACAATATAATGGAAGGGAGAAGAAAAGCCAGGTTAAAAAATGGGCAGATACCAAAAGAAAAATGGGCAGGTTTACCGTTTTGAGTCAGAAAGGTCGACGGGACCAGAGCCCTCAGCTGGTTCCACTAATGTGCCAACAACACTGTTGCTCCGCTGGGGTCCCCTGTGAGTGAACCTTCGCTCCATCCAGAGACAACAAAGTGGTTTCTGACTTTCAGTCAACACAGCAGCTTCCAGTTCTTCTTCCACCACTGCAGCAACGTACATCGACATAGGTATTTTCGCACAGCACAAAAATAACACTTTTCTGAAGAAGTTAAAACTTTTGTGAAGTAGAAAAACATTTCTTTTGGCAACTTTATACTTGTTATGGCACAACCTCACAAATGTTTTTCCATGAGTGCACAATTTCTCAATGATATTGTTAAAAGAGGGTTTACGACCATGGCAGTATTTTTTCATAACACAAAAAGGACATTTCTTTTTAGGCACTAAGTTTTTATGCTTTTTAAAGCACTGGTTCAAAACATTTGCTTTGCCAGTTGTTTTAAGTTTAAACAGGGTGTCTACCAAGTTGACATTTCCAAATTCCCTGAGTTTTCCAGGTTTTCCCTGAGTGCCACTGAAAATTTACTTGAGTGATGCAGAACTATGTTTTATATCAACACGGACTGAAACCATATCTCCTGATGCTGTCACTCTCTAGTAAGCACATGAAAAAAAAGCAACTTAATCCAATTTGAATACTAAGGAGCAGTGTTGATGTTATTCAAAAAGAGAATAGAAGGCATGGGTTAGTAAAATGCACAGCAAATAAAGTGTCTTCGAAAACAATTGCAAATAGGGTCGGACATTATCAAATACGAATAAAAAGGAGATGCATACAATGGCAAATATTTTCTAATATGAGCTATTTCTATCAACTGATAGCAACCTCAGTGGGATGAGGCCTGAACTCTGTCACAATTGAGATTCTCTCTCAACAGCTCGTAAGTCAACCTCAACATTACTGACATACTCTCAGCTCGCGCACGACGCCCGAATGTTGTGTTGCACTGCTTCAAAGAGTGTATTTTGGTTTGGATGAGGGACACCTGCATCTCGGCATCAGCCAAAACTTTATTTTTTGAGCTCAAGCTCTTTCAAAACGGCGGCAACAAGCTTCCTTTCTCGTTTATTCCTCAATGCGTAGGTCACTTCTGTTCTTGCCGCCTTCCGCCACTCGTTCGCCCCAAGGACCATTTGAAGCATCTTGATCAGTTGCACAGTCCACGACCGATTTTTCGAGCTCCCTAGGGGCCGCGAAAACGTCCGAAAAATCGGCCAGTTGGAAAAAAATAAATGCGTGTCATTTACTGCCCTTAGGGGCTCAAACCGCCACAGGCACGTTCGAAAACGCTCTGACGGCCTGTCGGTACACGTATTAGGCATTCCTGTGCTCGTACTGTGACAGGAAATGCCGGGTGCCCGCGTGCATAATTAAGATATACGTACTGTATTGCGTGGCAATAGCCCCTTCCCACGCTTGTTATGCTTCACTGCAATACTTTTCCGTAAGCTTTACCGAGTAACATTTCTGTACAGAGGCGAAGCTGACTTTCACGAACCGGCATTATGCAACGCACCGTGTTTTCCAGGTTTCTAAGCCAATCGCGAGGACCACAAAGGTGGAGTCCGTGCCATTGCTGACAGCAGCGAATTCTTTCAATAAAAAGTTCGGCACCCACTGGCAAGAAGCTTCATAGCGAACGTCGAAGCAGCTAGTGCCGCAGTGGTGGCAACGGGTGCCAGCGGATCTGCGTGCGAGTGCAGGTTCGAGGCGGCGAAGTAATCAAGACGGCAGCGGTGGTGCCTTTAATTAATGCCGTTTCGGACCTGCGGTCGCGGCAAAACGTCCAGAAAATCGGACGGCAAAGAGTTCTTGCGTCGGAAATTTCACAAATTCTGATACGTTGACACTATGGGGTACGAGGTGGCGCCACGAAGCCGTCCAAATTATCGGGAATCCGAAAGTCGCTCGTTGACTGTACACTGGCAACTCCTCCTGCCAACGACAGGGCGTCAAAGACGATTCATTACGATTCCTGTCTGCTACTCGAGCCAGCTTTCGACCCTTTCAATAAAATTGCCGCTAATTTTCCCTGATAGAGGCCCAAATTCCCTGAGTTTTCCCTGACTTTTTCCAGACTACGCGAAATCCCTGAGAATTCCCGGTTTTCCCGGTTTTCCCGGTTGGTAGACACCCTGTTAAATGAAGATTTGTGCTACTAATATGTATTGTTGGATTAGTTTGCGCACAAACTTACACTCGGGAATAGCACAAGATAGACACAAATGAGGAAGACAGCTGCCAGCTAAACAGGTACTAAATAAAGATAGTTGAAGGTTAGTGCCTGTTCTGTCCTTCTCATCGATATCATTTACGAGCTACTTTTTAAGTTTAAATTAGTGCTGCTTCTAAAGTGTTGCAAGCCACTCACTGCATCACACCCCATGTGGGGTGTGCTTTCCCTTCACTGTTCTGTACTCCTGCGTACTCAGAAGTGAAGTGCACTGCCAGCCTGCCGAGCACATAGATCTACAAAAACTAATCGAAAAGCTACTTTTGATTGCAGCATTGAAAGGCTAAGCCATGGCATTTTTGTGTACGAAATGAGTTGCACCCTGCTTACAGTGCTTATCTTCCCGAAGGTTTGTGTGTTGAGTGCCGACAGCTGTGGGCTGGTGCTTGTAAATTTTCACTGTCAGAAGAGTAATTGGAATTTCAAATAGTGCAAGTGCAGTGTGCATCAAATTAAATAGGCAATACTATTTCAAACTATATGACACTTCAAACATTTGCACACTGCTAATGATAAACTCCCTGTCACCACCCCTGAGCAGTGCGAGCTGAAGAAAAAGTTGACGCTCGTAAGTCTTGCTCTGCTCCAGTGGTTGCATGATGTTGCATTGCTTTGTATCTGAGACA
Source organism: Dermacentor albipictus (assembly GCF_038994185.2). Classification (NCBI taxonomy): domain Eukaryota; kingdom Metazoa; phylum Arthropoda; class Arachnida; order Ixodida; family Ixodidae; genus Dermacentor; species Dermacentor albipictus. Next base: position 172,034,626 of record NC_091821.1, read on the forward strand.
CATGGACTTTGCTAAAAAAAATATTGCACAAGGTTCAGAGTTGGCCGTTTCCACTGCTCAGATCCTTGGTGGTTGGCCTTAAAACAATAAAAACAAAATGTCATACACAGTCGACTTGCGTTAATTTGACTTTGATAGGACCTATGAAATTGATTTAACTATTTGGCAAGTCAAATTGAAGAAGAGGCAGAAAAAATGCTCAAATACACTGCCGCTTCAGTTGGGAGTATTTGCCAAATTCTAACACACCCCCAAATCTAACACATACCAAGTTTCCATAGGTTCATTATAGAAAAATAATGTAGAAATGACATTAAACCTAAATAAAGTAGAAATCCAATGTACACAAGTAAAATGTAGCATGCCTGCAATTTTAGCAATCAGAAAAAAGATGAAACTAATGAAGTTTACTTTCACAGAATGGAAATTTATGTTTAATGTCCATTCTTCACTCTTAAACAGCACTTCATCCCTGTGCACGGACCACAACATGTAGTTCTCCATAAAGTCCATTGTGCATTTAAGATCTACAACGACTCTGCGACAATCGTAAACAAGATCGTGGCCCACGCCTACATCAGCCACATCATTAGTTTGTCCTGTGACGCATGCAATTCTCAAGAATTCCGAAAACACCCGACATGACTTGGTTGCCGTTAGCTTAGCACGTAAAATATCTTTTTAATGAGCTTTTGTTGTCAAAAGACTAAAATCATGCACTGTCATTGTCATCCTGTATAAGAACTTGTTCAGTTGCCATCTTGTGACGACAATGGCAAAGATGCTGGATGGTAGGTTGTCGTGAAGGCTGTGAACACGTTTTTGTATCCGAATGCATCACGCACACAATATTTGAACCAATTTTCTTAGAAAAAAAAAATCGGCCTGCTAGAAATGGGTTAACATGGTAATCATTCTTGCTTGAAAATCTTGCTAGGGTAGGCTGAAAATAGTTTTTGGTAGGAGAAAACGTGCCTGACAAAATCACTGTCTCTTAACACTGCAAATACAGATGCTGCAGCCATTGGGGTCACAAATCGAGTCACCGTTTGGGTCAAGTGCATTTTTGCCGACTAGACAAGTTTGAATTATCTGGTGAGGGTGAATTTCAGAATCCAAATAAGATTTGGCCCATTGAAATGTATGGGCAGCAGCTATGATGCTCTGTTGGGATATATTTAACCAAAAAATCTAGTTAGCCAGAGTTAAATTAACAAAAGTCTACTGTATTTCTTACCTGGCTCCGATATAATGCAAGTTGTGTTTTAAGGGGTCCCTCACCAGGCCCCATGGCAGATTTTGGTTATACACACTAGAAGCTGCAAAACACCGTCAAGGAGCATTTCATCGAAATAATTTTTCAAAACAGAGCATCACTGCCAACGGAGACACTCTTTCCTTCTGTCTCTAGTAGTGTTCCCATGTGGTGTTCCTTCATTGCCTTCTCCTGTACTAAAGCTGAGGAAAAAACCATGGTGTCGAGCTCCACTTCCTTTTTTTGTGGCGTTTACACCTTCCGCATTGGCTGATTAGTCAAAACACATACTGCGAAGAGGCATTGATGACTGCGACTCTCTGGTTGGAAGCGGGCAACCGCAAGAGGGAAGGAGCACGCCATTTGATTTGATATTTCAGCTGCTTTTGCAGTGCGCAGTGTTGTAATGTTTTGCAGACACTATTGTCAGCACATCATATATATGATACGTTTGCTTGTTAAAAATACCCACACCTGGTAGGGGACCCTTTAAAGTGACAACATGAAAAAAAGAAAAAAAAAAGAATGTATATTAACACAAATACAGTTAAACCTCAACATAATGAACTTCAACTTAATGAAGTTCTCGATATAACAAAATATTCATCTTTTTGTACTTCTTGTCCATAGACCACCATGTATTTTCAACCGAAATATAGTGAAGTGTGTTTATACAGGATTTTAGTATAACGAAATTTCTCTGCTGCCGCGAACACATACCAAGGCAATAAGTGAAAACTTCGACAAACGCACCTCTCAAATCATGTGGCCGAGAGAGACCGCTGAAGCGAAGGAGCGAAGAAGATGCTATCACACTTCAATCACTGTTTGCTTTGGGTGCGAGTTAAAGTGTCTGAAGTTGAGCCGGGAAGCATGGTAGCTTGATAAGCAGCGCCTTCCAGGGTAAGCAAAGGGGGAGGGAGCGACCTCGGGGTAACGCAGTCAAGTGTGCACGAAGGTGGGGGGCAAGTTCGTGCATCTCCTTTTCTAGGTTGGCCGTGGCTGCGCATGGCTGTCAGCGTGGCTGAGCGTGTCCGCAGTCTGCATGCTCCGTTTTAGAGGCCATCTGCCACGCACGCAAGGACTGGGTAGCGAAGATGGCGTGGCATCATGTGCGTTGTCTTCCCCCATGTTTATGGTACCAGAAGTTGCGTAATCTTGAGTATTGGAGATGCGTTGAAGCAAGAGACAGACGAAGCATTCGCTCCCCTATTGCCAGCGCTTTCCACGATAGCGTCAACCTACTGTGGGTGACACTAGAGGCCACGGGGGAGGAGTAGACACAAAAACGCAGCTGGCTTCGCTTCGCACCGTTTACGTGAAGATATTGTCGACAGTGCATGAAACTGCATCTTTCGCTGCCAACATTCAGATTTAACAAAATGAATTTTTTTCTCATTCAATTTTTTTTTTGTGTGTGATTGACCGATAATTTGGAAAATTTTTGCAGTCACTTCTGCTTAAGAAAAATCTATAAGCAACTGCACTTATTTGCATAAAAGGTAGAACTTCAATATAATGAAATTTCTACACAATGAAGCAAATTGCCGATTTTACAGAGTTTGTTATATTGAGGTTTAGCTGTAGTACACTTTATTACTGTTGTCAAACAACTTACCATCATGCAGTTTACACCCAGAAAAACTTGGCTTCAGAAAACTATGACCTACCTGACACAAGGTACTTTCCACGCTGTTCTGCAGACAGAGTAGATCTCAATGCCTCCACCATTTGTGATGCCTGCTTTTGCCACAATTCAAAAGCAGCAGTTTGTGCTGAGGGATCCACAGACACAATGTCTGGTATATTCTCACGTATAGCACGAAGTCTATAGCACTTTGGGACACTATTCAAGTCTTCCATGTACCAATCCAGGAGCAGCTGCCTCTGTTCTGGCGACTCCACAGCATCAATAACACACATCAGCACATCGCTAGGCAAGCTTGCAGGTAAGATGTGTGGTAGCTGATTTTCCAATTTTTCATTCAAAAGTACCTGCAGAGTTTCAGAAAGAATATTGTAAACAAGTTGGCATGCCCATTCAAATAGTGTATGCATGGCTGCAATCCCGAGTAGTTTGCCTCCACAGTCTCTTTTGGCCTTTCATTAGTACTTTTCTATAGTTTTAAAGGAACACTAAAGAATTTATGTTGACAGCCAGGTAGATTACACTTTTGGAGTACTAGGTAGGTAATTTTTTATTCAGAGAAAGAACAATGAAAAAGTCAAATATGGGTTATGATGCTGCTGCCTTGCAGTTTCCTCACAAGCTTCCTGTGACCTCATAGATTGTTGCAATGTGTAGTCAAGACTAGCTAACAGTTTATTGATTAAAATCGATTATCGATTATATTGCATTTGAAAATAAGTGAAAAATTCAACCTGGCAGCTTTCCTTGCGCAAGCTCATCCTGCACAAGAAGAGGTCCAAATACATGAAAATGCAGTGAAATTTGTGACATCATTTTTATGTTTTTGGTGCTACAATTTGAGTGTGAGGTTCAAGTACTATGACCTTTATTTCATTTACATTAATGCACACTTTTTTAAATTGTTTTGAAAGGGCAGTCTACCAGCGTAGATTTGTTTTATGCCTCCCTCTTTAGTGCGTCTTTCATGCATACAAGCATCACTCATTTTCATACTCTCTGATCGATGAAAATTATAGCTACGACAAGTCAAGGATGAAAAAAAAAAAAGGCCTTGCTGCAAATGTTTGCAGGGTCTGCTCTCTATCCTTCCACAATTGAAATAAAACAAAAAATTCATACTTGACTTAAAGTGCAAAAACTTGTGCCTAAAGTCAAGCATGAATTCTTCCAAACTCGGCCAAATTCCAGTTCTTATAAAAAAAAAAATTTATGCCTTCCCCAGAAAGAGAGAAGGTGTTGCCTTTCCTCAGCAGTAAAAAATAAGCCTGCGTTGGTCAGACATGTAAAGCCTGGAAGAACTGTAGCGGATGACAATAACGTGCACAAAGTACACATGAAGCACAGAGAACCAGAGCAGTAGCAAATAGAGCCGACAAATATATTTATGGTGAAATCTATGTGGAGAATTGCATGGGTGCTCAGCACCCATGCTATTCATCACGAACATTACACACATCAGTGCAGCCTACTGCAAATGCTAGGATGTGTCAAATGAATTAAAATTACTGCTCTTCTTGCGAAAAAGTGAACAAAAATACACACACGTACGCAATATGAGAAGAAAAATTTGTGATAACAATTTGGTGGTGCATGTATGTAGGTTCTCTTTGTGGTGCTTGCGCCACTGCATTCTAGACATGTAATTGATTATAATGTCCATGTGGCCCATTTTTGCACCATACAACACACTAATGTTCATTAAAGCTTGATAAAAAATTCTCAAAAGCATTGTTTGCCTATCAGAAACAAGAATATGAAGTAAAGAGAAGCCACTGGCACACTGCTTCCTCACTACACAATGACACTTTCGCTTCTCACTAATTCACTGCTGCACACCCCATTAATCAAGGGCCATAATCTTATTAGGTCAGATTCCCGACCACAAGTGCTTGTCTTGTTTTTCGCACCAGAGAGAGGACACCAGAGGTCCAACCACATGCATTAAGGTTTGCGTCATTTTTATTACCAGCATGTACACATGTGCACAAGTTTTCAGGATGCGAGTGGTGGGAATAATAAAGAGCATTTTGGAGCAAATTTTGTAGCAGGCCAAATTGCAATTTGTAGTAGCTGCTTCCCTCCCTTTTTGTAGCAGGTGGTTAAAAAAAAAGAAAGAGACAAAACTTAAATACTGTTGAAAGTCGATTTAACGAAGTGATGACGATGCTGGAATTTTGTTAAATGGAGAAGTTCGTAAAATCAAGAAGAAATTTTTCGGTCCTTCAAAACCTAAAATTGTAACGTTACGACATGAAAAAGCTACTGCGGCATTGAATTTGCCGCTAATCCAGCCATCTGTCACATAAACCAGGAAATAACGAAAGCAACCACCGCTGCCCCTACCGAGGCGGTGTTGAGCCCAGTGTTCCGTGCATGGGTGCGGTGTGCAGCCTCGTCAAAATAAAGCTAGGGCCGTGACTAGGGCACCTAGATGTTTTAATGCGATAGCTTTAGAGCGCATGCTTGAAAAAAAAAAAACCCGTCTGTCAAAAGTATAAAGAAATTACCACTTTTTAACTCATTTATTTCAGGAAAATCTTCGTTAAATAGAGTTCGACCAAGTTAGTTTCGTTAATTCGGGTTGGTGACAACACTGAACCCTATGGGTACCTGCCGGGGAATGGAAATCGCTTTGTTAAATAGGGAAATTCATCAAATTGCATTTCATTAGATCAAATTTTAACTGTATATTGTATTAATTTAAAAAATACATATTTTTTGAACTGCAACAAAAAGGCCACTCATCAATAGCTGTAGATCAAAAACACAATAGTGAATTCAGACTAGGCATAAATCACAAATGAGGGCGACTTATAATGTATCTGCTTATAGTGAAGGACCAGACTTTTCTGACTCCTGTTTAACCTCCCATAGAACTCCACATACATATATATATATATATATATAATGAGAAGCCAACAAACACTGACACCAAGGACAACATAGGGGAAATTACTTGTCCTGAATAAATGAAATGAAAAAACGAAATGCGAAGCGAAGCGAAATGCGAAGGTTGTGGGTTTGGCTCCCACCTGCGACAAGTTGTTTTTTCATCCACTTTAATTTCCACTAATTTATCGTTTCTTCATTTCATTTATTCAGGACAAGTAATTACCCCTATGTTGTCCTTGGTGTCAGTGTTTGTTGGCTTCTCATGATATGACTAATAAAAATCGGGCCCCTCGGTTAACCCCCTTCCTTCTCGTTTATTTATATATATATATATATATATATATATATATATATGTACCACTTATAATGGCGCTGCTGGAAAATCCCACAGAAAAGCAAGGTGATGTGCGCACTTCTCAACGAGGTGGGCCAGCTAAGAGCAGAATGACAAGGGCAATGCCAAGAAGGGGACGCAGGGAAAAAAAAAGAAAAGAAACCTGTGAAGTTAAGCTACAGGAGAACACTCACTCCAGTTTCAACTTCAAAGCCTCACAACTCTTGCTGTAGATTGGCAGAGCAATAAGGTTGTTCTTATGGCATTCCTTGAGTCATTCAGAGCCATCAATACCCTGTTTACCAAAATCTTAGGAACTGATATTTTGCAAATCATTGTAGCAAATTAATTAAATGAAGCTTGCATAAAACTAGAACCAATGTAGATGAACAAAAATGGACCTCATATTCAAAATAATCACATAGCATTACATACATATGTACAAGTTTGCAGCACCAAACCTCAAACAATAAAGATTTCTTTAAATTTTTGGTCCACGGCCCAACTCTCCCTTCAAAGGGCCCCTCACCAGCTCTGGCAATGTTAAGCTGACAAGCGCAGTGCATACAACACGAGCTAACAATCGTGTCTGCAAAGTATTACACTGCTGCATGCCATGAAAAGAGCTGAAATTTCAAACCAAACACCGTGCACCCTCTTCCTTGCAGGTGCTGAGCTCCCAGCCAAAGAGTTGACATAGTCACACAGCTGCACCTACGTAAATGGCAGTGCTGTGGCATCACTCACAGCGACACATGTCTACGAGAATAATTCAAGGCAACATCAGTTACTTGTTTGATCTTTTGCTACCATAGACAAATGAAGTTTACAGAAATAATAAAACCTAAAAACCGAACGTCTACATGCTTTTGTTTTACTTCCTGCTGAAGCAAGAGAGATGTACTTCTGTTTTGTGTGCTTTTTCCCATGTTGTGCAGTTGTGTGCATAGAGAACGAAACTATGTCATTTTCTACCGTGTTCCAGCGCATGGTCATGCTCTTTCACTCGCTCGCAGCTACTTCAGGGTTCATGTGGCACTAACTTATCACACCACTAGTCAGGGGCATCGTCCCTAATAGCAGTTCCAGAGGTTGTGGGGATGCGAGACTCTCACGCGTCCCCTGATGTGGTTTTCCCGCATAGCTCCCGTCCCCTGTAATCCGGCTTCGCCGCGTGGCCTGATGCCCGCGGCAGTCAGTGTGGTTGAAGTGCATTGCGAGAGATCGCGCGAGTGCGAGAGATCACGCCACCTAACAGTGGGGATACTTGGCCGCGGAAAGGAGAAGGCTCTTTCTCTTTGGCTCGGGATCGGCAAGCGCCACGGATGTTCTGCGCGTGTGCCGATCCATGCTTCTGCAAGACCGTCTCGCGAAGCCTACCCTGGAATGGACGAACACGATCGTTTGAACATGCCACCGTTCATGTGACCGTACGTGTGAATGACCAGGCGTTGGTGTCCAGCATGGGGCGAAGGTATTCGCTCGTTATTCGATCGCAGTGATTCGGACTTCCGCGATTTATCACGCGCCCATCGGCATGTTTTGTGGATATCAACTCGGCTAACAGGCATTGACCTACAAAAGGTGCAATAAATGCCCTTGCGATTGTTTGCCCTACTGTGTTGCCATTCCTTAGTCCCAAGAGCACGGGTGAGAACCCCACAAGGTACAACAATGTGGTGTATTGCGGTAAGGATCCACGAGCTGGGCCAGCCTCTTCAAATGTGTGTGCACTGAGGAACCCTTTCGCAGAAGCAGCAACACAACAACACAGATGTTCTCGTGCACGGCTCACAAGATTGTGCCAAGAGCAAAATGAAGCAAATGCAATATCGTGGGCTCACGCACGAGACCATCACCGGAAGTGCGCTGTGCAATAAAAATGTGAGGAAAAAAATAAAAAAGAAAGAAAAACGGAAGAAGAAGAAGGCGGGGGTCGTGACGTGTGTGTGATGCGATCCTCTGGCTCTGGTATGGGAGAATTCAGGGAAGGAATTTCGCTTGTGGAGGCTAGATGGGTCAAATGAAAAGAGTGTCTATGTCAGCAGTGAAGGTCACCTTTTTTCCACTTTCTGACGCGTAGCGCACTTCCACTGTCGGCGTGGCACGCAAGCTGTTGCGTATGCCTCATTTTGCGCAGCACACGATTTTACGCGCTGTGCACGGGACTACGTGACTAGTGGTATAATTCAGTGCTACACGAATACTGAGGCAGACACAAGCAGATCACAGAGCATGATCGCACACTGGAACATGGTAGAAAATGACTCAGTTTCATTTTCTATGTGCGCGACTGCATGACATGGGAACAAGCAGATGAAATGGAAGTAGTACACCTCTCTTGCTATGGTATGAAGCAAAACAAAGACTTACAGACATTCAATTTGCAGGTATTATTATATCTCTAAAATTTAATTCGTCTACTGAAGCAATAGCTTACACAAATAACAGGTGTTGCCTTGAATAATTCTTGAAATCATGTGCCACTGTGAGTAATGTCACAGCACTGCCATGTACATAGGCGCATCTGTGCGATATGTGTCGACTCTCCAGCTGAGAGTGCAACGCCCATGAAGAGAAGGGCAAAGTTTGAACTTTCAGTTCTTTCCACAGTGCTTAGCGATGAAATACTTAGCAGACACGATTATTAGAGTGCACTGTATGCACAGCACTTATCAGCTCAAAATGGCCAGATCTGGTGAGGGGCCCTTTAACGAATGCCCAGACTCCAGACGGGGTTGACATACAGTAGTCAAAACTCTTTAGGTGCCTTCTTGATAGTTACTACCAACCTTCTTGTCTGTGTAATATTATATGAGTATCGCAAACACGTTTTTTTTTATTGCAGCTAATTGGTTGAGGTAGCATGAGCCATAAAAATGGGCAAGCGTCAGCATTGATGTCCTTGTTTTGCTTGCTCAACAGCAAGGAAGGAAACTAGACTAAGGTGCTGCAAGTGTGCATGTCTCTCAGGAGACGGAACAAAAGTCACCCAAGTGCACTGCACTTCATGCCACTGAGACAAGTGGTCAATTGAATACCTTTACTGCAGTTGGACTTATGACTGTGTATGTGTGAGTTTGACAAGCTTTATATATGTCCACTCAAGAAAATGTCACTGACACTACATTAAAGGCAAATAGTTAATTGAAATAGTACTGATTTTTTAAATGCAAAAACATCAAAAGGCCCACTGAGCGATAAAGTCGATGTCTGTAGCAGTGAAACGGCACCTTAATTCCCAATGGCTGCGACGCCACATCACGAGTGCAGCTTGAGAGAGCAGAGTGGGCAAAACGATGTTGCGTATCACGTCACCAGCGTGCCTTGATGGAGTAGACACAGCGATGTGACACCGCGGGGCAAGACAGGTTGTCGTCGGTGAGGCACCTGCCTCATGGAACGTGCATGCACGTGCCGCCGTCTCGTTCTCTGAAGCTGGTGCACAGTCCATATCTTTCTATCTCACCCCCACTGAGCTTAGATGCTCCGTGTGCCTGCCGGCCTTGGTGGCCGCTGCTACTTCTTCAGTGTCTCCTCGTGGAGAACGTCAGTGGCATGCGGCGTTGGCACCGCAGGTTGCTGCTGCTGCTGCTTGCTGGCTTGGGCAGCACATGTCGCTGTGGTACATTACTTGCAGCACAAAACTCAAAGGACCACTCAGCACCGTTCAATTGGACATTAATGCTTTCACATTCACAACTCATAAGAAGTGCTTAGGTGCCCTTGGATTTTTTTTTTTCAAAGTTTATGGACAAGAAAATCAGCAGGTCTTTAACTCTCATAGTAAATACACAAATTAAATAATGTATTAAATAATCAATTAAAATTTTCTCATTGATTTGATTAACATTTAATTTATGCTCCAACTTCTAACACACACATACATACATACACACACTTTTTCCCATGCCTCCTGGCATACAGTGCAACCAAAAAAAATTGCAGTTGATTGCGATAGCAAATTAATGGACAGTTATACAAAGTAAGGATAGTAATTTTAACGACCGTATAAACTTGTAAACATAGGCATAGTAACTAAAGTAACAAGCTTGGTGTAACGCACGCACAAGCAAACATGAACACATCTCACTCTATGACCGCAGAAACTTGCTGTCAAAATGCTGCAGTGGGGAAATGTGGCAGCAGCAGCAAGCGAATTTACTTTTGTGCTACCGCTCGTATCAACGTGAACTAAGTCACAAAAACACAGTGCAGCGCGGACTCCGTACTATCACAGATGGCTTTCGAGATACAGCACTCACAGTGGTTGCTTGGTGGCTATGGTGCTGGGCTGCTAAGCACGAGGTCATGGGATCAAATCCCGGCCATAGCGACTGCATTTTGATGGGGGCAAAATGAGAAAACACCCACTAACTTAGACTTAGATGCACGTTAAAGAACCCCAGGTGATCCGAATTATTCTGGAGTCCCCCACTACGGCGTGCCCGATAATCAGATTGTGTTTTTGGCACGTAAAACCCCATGATTTAATTTAATTTCAAGATACAGTGGCTCGGCCGGGTGTGCGCGGCTGCCCGGGTCGCCCGAAGTAGAACATGGCCCCTCTCCCTAGCCTCCCCCCTAAGCCTTGCGCATGATGGAAGGCGGCACACTTGCTCCCCGGTTTCCTCCACTGTGTGTGCGAGATTGAGCCACGATCGCCGACTCACCCTCGCACGCTTTTACTCACACATACAGCATGCAGCGATGATTTTATCGTCCGTGGACTTTATACATAACCTCATGGCGACGCTGACGCCTACGGCACAAATGCGCCTGGAGTGTCCATATAATTGTTATTGCAATAAAGTGTGCACCAGAAGCAAAGAACAGGCGTTTCCATACCAGTGCCAGAAAGTGGCCTTGTGTGCGCAGTCGTGTAATGGTCAGGTGGCAAAGATGTGCAAAGGTGGCGCGATCCATGGCCTCCACCTGGACGCCCCAGTGGAGGTCCACCACATTGAGATCGTAGCCTTTGTCAGCAGCATAGGCACGCACACTGGGGTAGATATGCTGTTCCAAGTGTGTGCGCTCAGCCTCCATGTCAGCCAGACCACAACAGATGTAAAGGCTGATAAGCCGGCTGCCAGCAGCCAACAAGGATGCAGGCACAGCACCCAGCCGGCCAAGCAACAGTGCCTGCACATCATCTGGGAAGGACTGCAAGCACGGCAACCCGTCATCCGAGAAGGTGTCACTGCCTGGTGCTGGGCTCTGGGCACATAAGAAACCAACAGCATAGGACATCGCTTAGATGCCAACCTACTTATTTACAAACATGCTAAGGCAGAAATTGCATGCCTTCTTTGCACCACTGTCTGAGATGATCTATGAAAATTTATGTTTGTGTAGTCTCACGAACTTGAAAATGATAAAAAGTGACAATGATAGTAACAAGTCTATTTAGGAAAGTCACCACCACCCCTTTGGCTGAGGTTGCATGTGTGAAAACAAAAGGGACATAGTAATGTCAGGTGGTGGTATAAAAATGGGATGTGCAAAGTTGCCTGCATGAATATAGTGTAGAAAGCTCTTGATCAATAAATTTACACGAGCTGATTTAATTGCAATGTGGCGAGGGAACTCATGAAATTTGTTGATCAATTTCAAAAGAGTTGACTGAGTGATACATGCACCTCATCTGTTCTTGATGGCTGTGTGTGAAATTAAGGTTTAATATAGTGCAGAAGAATCTACATTTGGGCGAGTTGGTACTGGATAAAGATCTTAAGGGGCAGCACGAGATGACAAAGACAAAGTCAGGTTTCCTGCCTTTTGTCTTTGTTGTTTTACGCTGCCCCTTCAAGATGTTTAATATATATTGTGTAAAAGATTAATGGCTGCTGTCTTGCTTCCAGGAAAGCGCAATGCAAAAATGAAAAGAAAGCTGCATTGAGGGGTCAAAGTTATTTCACAGTTGAAGGGACATTGAAGAGCTACACCAAGTCTGTTTATAGTATCATTATTTCAAAACATTATTTTACTTAGAGGTAAAAGGTTCATTAGTAAAAAAAATTAAGACCCAAACTTCCCTTTCAATTTCATTCCAAATAAGCGAAACATTCCAAATGCACGAAAATCTGTAACATTCCACTAACATCACTGGCACTGCGGATTGGGAATGAAATTGAAAGAAAGTTACAGCTTTAATTTTTTCTCCTAACCATGAACTCTTTCCTGCCAAACAAATAAAATAAAGTTTTGATATGTATGAGCTTGGTCAGCTAGAAAGAACACAAAAATGAGAGGTGGACAGTAATGCCATCTTTAAGTTCTCAACCGGCTCTCCATGACATCATGGATTTGGCAGTGTCTCCTCTGGAGTCAAATCATGAAGCTCAAGTGACAACGATGGAATGACGACGACAGCCTCATGACGACGGTATGACAATGAATGCATGATGAATGTTTCAACATATAATATAAACACCACAAAATCAGAAGCATAGATGTGACATGCCACCAGATACATATTTACACGTGCATGACACATATGCCCCCACATGTTAGCACACATGCATGTGTAGGCACCACGTATATGTAAGCTACTAATACTAGTCTATTCTCCGTACCATCACCCAAAATAATATTCTTTCTGCTCATAAGTAATCCAGCAGTCAAATAATTGGCACTCCAGTTCCGCAGCAATAACTAATTAAGAACAAAAACACCCCACCATCTTTTGATAGTCCTTAACCCTTTAACCTGCAATACCGAGCTGTACTCGTCGTGGGAGGTTGTACCAATATTGCCAATGACAAGCCACACTCATTCAGCCTGATGTGCTGCTCCCACTGCCCAAGACAAGTTACAGTCAGTAATTGGTTTTGGGTTCAGTTTTCAACAATAGAGGGTGGTAGAAGTCTGGAAAAAACATGTAATCAAGCATCGAGAATTAAGTAATTTATTTACAGAATCAGAATGATAAAAAAATTCATGGCTACATAAAAAAGAAAGCTTTGGAAATTTGGTACATTTTCCAGGAGCTATTTTGGGGCTAGAGAGTTAGGGATGATGCACACATACAGTCACAAAACTGAAATTAGAATCCACTCACTGTGACCTGAGGAGCTGGAGATGCAAGGGAGCCACTATTCTGCTGCACTTCTGTTAAAGACATGTCAACTGGAGCTAAAGGGGGTGCTGTAATTCCAGCAGTAGCAGCAACGGATGGGTCAGATCGCGAAGGTGGTGGTGTCGACTCCTTGCCATAGGGTAGGCTGTCGGTGGAGCGCACTGAACTGCGCCGCCTTCCTTCAGGAGAACAACTGCTGAAAATTGCACAAACAAAAATACACTAAGTGCAGGTGTGCAGGCTATGGCATGCTCAAGAATAAACACACACAAAAAAAACCATGTGGCACAGGGAGTTCGATTGGGATATTATATCTGATTGGAATTCAGAATTCATGTCAATGAAATATACTGGGAGCTATTAGGTTAGCAGTACCTTTAAAAAATGCACTTGTTTCAGGTAACTTGTCTAAACTAGCCCTTGAGAAAGTGCCATCTGATATATTGTGGTTCTCCTTTGCATAAGAAGGTACATGTACAGGTACAGGTACATAAGAAGGTACAGAGAAATTATTTTATATTAACTGCAGACGACTGATCAGGCTAACTAATGCACTTTTAAACATGCATAAAAAATAGCAAGCCACAATATCACTGGAAAGGCCTACATAAACTATGTGCTTCAATAACAGAAAAAAACCTCACCAAGCATATAAAACATTATATAGCAGCACAAGAAACAGACAAAGGTGACAAAAGAGAAAAAAACAACACATTTGTCTTTATTTTTACACTGCTATATTACGAACATAATCTAACTAGCCCAGTTCTGTAGTCTTTTGCACACACGACAATCTGGTATGGACCTTTCCATACAACAGCGCCAGAATTTGTGTGTTTATCGTGGGATGATACTCTCTCATGGGTGTACCTGCTTCCAACCACTCCAGAGCTACAAGAGTGGGTGCAAGTGACTGCAAGTGAGTACCAGACATTGTGTGTAGATGAAAGTGTGCCTGCATGTGTCAGTTAGCCTGCAAGTGTGAGCACAAGTGAGCTTTAGTAGATGCGAGTGTGCATGCTTTTTCCAGAATTTGCCAGAACAATTGGACAACACAGAAAAAATAAAACTGCATACTGCATATCACCAAAATAGCAACTAAATTTTTATTGATTATCCTGAGGTGCATATGTGGAATCAAGGACAGAAAAAACAGTGACAGCTGATAGTTGTATCTTTGGACACCCTCATTCAATCCTGCTGTAATGGTGTTTTTTTTCTTTCTGCATCAGTGTGATCAATAGAACATCACACTTCTTGCTATTTTCTTCAATGTTGAAGGCTTCTAGTACTAAATTAAATTCTGGGGTTTTATGTGCCAAAACCACAATCTGATTATAAAGCACACCATAGTGGGGGGCTTCGAGTTAAATTTGTACATCTAAGGTACGTTAACACGCACCCAATGCATGATACGCGAGCTATTGTGGCGGGTGGCTTCTAGTATTACACATGCTGTTTTATCACAGTTCTAATGCGATAGCATTAAGAGCCCTGTGTCGCAGAAAATCCGGTGTCAGCTTCTGGCAGCAGCGGCATTGTCCATCACAAAAAATAATCCTGAACCACAACCACACAGGCCCTCCATGTGGTGCATAAGCATTACTGAACTAATTGAATTTCTCAAAGTAAAATGTGTCAGAAAAGCCATAAAGTCCAGCTCACACACAACCTACAAACATGATAGCATTGGATTGCAATTTGAACATACGAGAAAAGATAATTCTGTTACGCAAAAACTCAAACACAAACCCTTTTTTCCTTGCTTGCGGGGGTACGAGCCATTGACGAGTCGCTTCTTGTAGATTGTGCCTTACGGGGAGTACGAGCCATTGCTCTGCCCTGCACTGCCACCAAGATTGGCCCACCATTATTTTCCATCAGGTCCCGTGTCGCAGAATATTCGGTGTTGGTGTCAACGGGGCCCGATAACGCTGTTGCGTTCTACTCTTAAAGGCGCAGCTTAAACATCTTCGAAGTTTTTTATGGACAATGTGTGCTGCACTTAATTCAGAGCTGCATTCACACGATTGGTAGTGGAAAGGCAAATGATCTGTGTGCGTGCCTTTTAACCCTTCTTGTGCCACAAACGAATCTCACTCGTCCAGGTGTTTTTTTCCAATATGTGAAAGTGACAAACATGTAAATGGTCGCAGTGCATGGTCCTGCCCTTTCGTGTTTCCTCTTCATCTTCGTTGTTTGTGCTGTAGTAACTATAACGAGTCTCACTCGTTCAGACCTGCCGTGGTGGCATAGTGGCTTCGGTGTTGCACTGCTAAGCCCGAGGGTTCAGGATCAAATCCCAGCCACAGTGGCTGCATTTTGATGGGAACGAAATGCAAAAATTCCCACATACCATGCACTGGATGCACATTAAAGAACCCCAGCTGGTCGAAATTAACTCGGAGCCCCCAGCCTCCCACGATGTGTCTCATAATCATATCTCGGTTTTGGCATGTAAAACCCCAGTATTTAATTCAATTCACTCATTTGGGATATCCTTTTTTATACCGGGTGCCACAGATGAGTCGCAGCCATCTTGTCATCATTTTGTATGAATGCTGCACAACTTGATGGCACAAGCTTCCCACAAACGGATCTTTTATGGACGAGGTTGGCAGAAACGGCACACAAGTCTAGCTCTCTTGAGTTATAAAAATGGTGGTTTCGAATTAGGCAGCTGCAGCAATGATGGCTGCCTTTTTCAATGTTGGAATCAAATTTTTAAAAATTTTTTCGTCACTTCAAGTAAAGAAGTAGACCTGGAAAGCTCTAGCGAGTCATGTTTGGAGGTTGAACTTAGAATTGATGATTGCAAGCAAGAGTTCGAGCTTCTGGCAGACCATCTCGCATGGAGGCGTCTCAATGAAATCCCTTTGCTGCCGGCACCTCTGTGAATTTCTTTCCTTGCTGGGCCAGGAATGATGCATTGCATAAAAAACATAAGCACAACTGACTTCTGTTTCAACAAATTTCAAGCCTCATAGATTTTTTCTGAGGCCCATGCCTATCTGAAGCTCAAAAACATGAAATAAAGCACAACTGACAACTGAAAACAAAACAACGAACAAACTACTGAGATTGCAGTAACGAAAGCTGTTTGCAATAAATAAGTGATAAAATAAATTAGAAAATTTTGCTGGTTTTTCTAAAATAAGATTTGGCACAAAAAATGATTAATGATGCTGCATACTTTAGTACTTAATTGCAGTTACATCTGCCTGCCTGGCCTATATAACACTTGTCCCAAGAAAGTGGAATATTACACACCTCTTTTTAGTATTTCACATATCTTGTCCTGAGCCCCTTTGCATATCTTCTTTGCTCTTTACTGATTTACTTGGCAGCAGATTTATTAAGCGGTGATAAAAGCAAAGCATACAACATTGACACTACGTTTGAAAGCCATCTTCTTTAAATTGTGCATCAGCTTATGAATGTACAACATGACGACATGCCAGCTTCTTGTGTTTTCTCGTGTATCATTTGGCTTATTTTGCTTGGCCTGAACTCTGACACCATGCAGAATGGGTTTGGAAACAGTGGTGACGAACAATATTGGATACTCGGTGCGCAAATCCTGCAGATTTGTTCATCAGTGCTGCATACAACTTCACATTGGCATGACTTTGCCACGGAAGGCTTCAAGGCTGTGCTAATTATTCCCCTTTCTATGTTTCTGAAGAGGCCCAAGTCATGGAGCAAAACTCCACGCTTAATTTAGCTAAATATTTCCAGCAAACAAGTACAGGCATGGACTTCATTGTTAGGTCAGAGAACCCAATGGAGCTATTTTGTGGCAGCTTATCAGATAAGTTCATGGCAGAATTTCTTAAGGGATCCATGATGGCCTCTGAGCTCCCACTGATACTATTAATAAAAATATTAGTTCTGCAAAGTAGTAAAAAGCTATTGACATAATTGAACAGAGCTGTTGCCCCACACCACACAACACTATATGTTCTGAAAAGTAGGGTGTCCATAAGCTCTTGCGTGGCCCCTCAATCTGGAATAATGTAGAACTATTTCAGTCTGTTTTTATTCTAATTTCACCATTAGCCTTCCGTAATAGGTTAAAACTGCGCACTCATTTGGGCGGAGCCTGAGCAGTTTTGACATATCACAGAGGGCTAATGACAGATTTGGATTAAAAAGAGATCGGAATAGCTTTACGTTATCCCAGCCCAGCTCTTTGGTATCTGCATCTCTTCACATAGAAGGCAAATTCAGAACGCTCTGAAAACTTAATATGTTCTTGGTATATTCAGGTATGTGAAAGATTTTTTGCTGCTCAGCAGAAGACATTCTGTGGACAGTAACTTAGAAGTTATAACAGATGCCTTTAAGGAGTCTTGCCCAGAAATTTCTGTAATCATAGAGACGTCAAAAAGAAGATTCACAAAGGGGCACAGTACAATACATGCTGGATTCCAGAAAGTGGTAGTACACAATATTCTACTTTCATGAAGCAAGTGGAATAGGTCAAACAGGCCAAACAGGTCAAACAATGTAGCACAGCAGCATGCACTATCATTGAAATGCATGCACACAGGTCATTTGGCATTTCACTAAAAAAAAAAATTATAGGGTTTTACGTGCCAAAACCATGAGGCACACCGTAGTGGGGGACTTTGGAAATTTGGACCACCTGGGGTTTTTTAACATGTACCTAAATCTAAGTGCATGGGTGTTTTCGCATTTCGCCCTTATCGAAATGCGGCCTCCAGGGCCGGGATTTGATCCCGCAACTTTGTGCTTAGCAGCTCAACACACTAGTTACTAAGCAACCATGGTAGGTGGGTGTCATTTCTCTGCAAACAGGGTGAATGCACCCCAGAATTCAGCACAACATGCATTAGCCATATGAACTGTCATAAAATGGTAAGTGCAATATCTCCTTTGACCATCGAAGAAAACAGTGAAATGTGTGAGTGCTCCATTGATCACAGTGACAAAGAAAAGAATATCTTTGAGAATATCTTCGCAGCAGAACTGAATGAGTATGCCCACAGATACAAGTACGAGCTTTCATTCTTTTATTCTTTCTTTTCTTCATTCCCTATATATATCTCAAGATAACCAATAAACATTTTGTTGTTAGTTCAGCAACATGCCGTGTTCTTTCCTTCACTGTTGTCCACTTTGTCTTCCAACTTCTAGAAAAGTATAAGCCAGTTAGCTCAGTTAAGAACAACGTTGACTGCCTGTGACACAAGTGACACAGCAATAGGCACATGCCTTCAATAAACACACTCACTTTCATTACAGAGTCCTGATTATGGGTGGACGTGAGTCTGCGTGTGTATACCTCAATAAAATACAGGTAAGAGAGCATCGCAAGGCACTCTTCAGGTGTTCAGTACTTTCGCACTGTCATGATAATTTCACTGCAGTTACGCACCCTTTTTTCTTCTTCTTGGAACGATCCTTGTCCTTCTTTTGTGCAGAAGAACAGCTGCTACCCATAGCTCTTGTTCTCTCTTCACTGACTTCAAAAAGGAAAAGGTGCAATTCTGGAAACATTAAAGTTCACTGGTTGATAATCAGTTATTTACAGACAAGTGCTGGCTTGAACAAAACTACTCTAGCGAGATATGCAATGTAATAATGACGCAGCAAACTACAAAAACTGTGAGCTCATTCAAAATTTTCCCTAAGACTAGTGAGCAGAACTGCTTGCATACAAGCAAGCAAATAAAAATTTTCTAAGGAAAGGCACATGAGCCACAATAACGTAATCACAGCAAAAAATATATTGAGATTATGGGGCCATATTTTAAAATGATTATCTATATTTTCCGTTCTCTTTTCCCTTGGCCATTGGTTTGCACAAAGCTGCACACCTGCTATTGCTGGGATCGGCAACCCAGAAATGAATTATAGAAAGCAGAAGCAGATGAAAAGAATCCTTACCATTTACAGTTCAAATCATGCACAATTAAAAGTTTACTATCACCTGGTTGGTGGAACATAAATGCTGCAAATATTCAGGTACACTCTATCACAAATAAGTAAGGGAGTGCAGATATTCAAAATTTCAAATATTAATTGAATAGTCTTTGCTACTTGACTTTTATTCAGTCCAAGGATTTGCTATTAGAAATTTTTTAATCATCATTCCTGTTAGAATGTAAGAAAGAACAGTTGGTTACAGGGACAAAGACTGATGCAAGTCATGACTGCTCCAAATTATTCTGCTGCAAGAGAGCTGTGATAGCTGTACAGAGCTACGAGTTCTTAAGTGAGCATATGGAGCGGCTAACTGCTGCACAATTATTTGCAGTCATTCAATAAGGATGCATCAGCTTTAGACAGCCTACACATTTGTTATCTCGATTTAGGCAAAGCAATTTTTTATGTCAGTACTGTCACCACATTTGCATCCTTTTGAACCAATGGGTGGTGCCGTAGCATTATACTTGGTTCCTTCAATGAACACTACATCCTACATGTGCTGGGTGACATGACATTCTTTTGTTTCATTACTGTCATTGACACAAAGCATCAGATATGAACACCTTTTAGTTGTTTTTCACTTACAAGCAGCTGGATACAGCAGCTTCTAAATGAGAAACAAAAGCTACAACCAGCCAACTGGGCATTAAGTTGTGAACATTACATGTATTAAATAATGTAACAAGTTTCCCTTTTTAACCGAATGGTCTCCATGCAACCTATTTACTTTGTTGAGAAATAAAACATATTCGGTATTCAAAGGTAATTTTTTCAAATATTTGTATTCAATTAGAAAATTAAGGTAAAGCCCAATTGGCCTCACTGCTGTTTAAAGTTTTTGCTTGAATAACCCATCTGCATTAACACCTTAAGCGCTTTGTTATTTTCACCTTATTTTGCACCTTTTATTATGCCACATTTTAAACTTACTCTTTTTCAAAACTTTTAAAGCCTTTTGAACCAACTTATGTCATACTTTAGGTGTACAAACCTCATTTTACCTCTTCACCAAGCAATATATATGTATTTTTCATTTCCACGAATGGTACAGTCCGCAACGAGGAAAATGCTTTATTTTGCAGTGCCTCAACATCCCCTATTCTGGAAACAAATTATGGCACCAAAAGAAAATAAAACTGACAGTTGGGCGTCGTAGTAAGGGTTCATTTTTTTGAAATGGCACCACAGAGAAACATTAACAAGAAATGACACTACGAATACAAACGCCGTGTTCGGTGCTAGTGTTCATAGTGTCATTCCATGTTTGTGTTATTCTGTGGAACCATTTCAAAATAAACCAAAGAAAGTATTTCACCCATTCTTTCACTGCTAAGACAGGTCAAGAAGTGGGTGAAGTTTCAAGAAGCACAGAACAGCGCACAGAGCTTTGACACAGCACTCACAACATATTTCAACATTTCCTGCCAAACTGCACTCAGAGAGAGGGATTTCAAAAATGTGGTACTTCAGTGCTGACAAAGTGCTGCCTTCTATGTAAAAATTTAAATTAAAATTAAATTATGGGGTTTTACGTGCCAAAACCACTTTCTGATTATGAGGCACGCCGTGGTGGAACTCTGGAAATTCGGACCACCTGGGGTTCTTTAATGTGCACCTAAATCTAAGTACACGGGTGTTTTCGCATTTCGTCCCCAAGGAAATCTGGCCGCCGTGGCCGCGATTAGATCCCGCGACCTAGTGCTTAGCAGCCAAACACCATAGCCACTAAGCAACCATGGCGGGTTGCCTTCTATGTAGTAAAACAAAAAGACTGCAATAAACGCAGCCTTCGAGTCCTGACAAAAGGCTGCCATATGTGTAGTAGAACACAAAGATAGAATAAGCACGGCGTTTGAGTGCTAAAAAAGTGCTGTCATCTATATAGTAAAACACAAAAAGTGCAATAAATGTGACTTTCGAGCACTGACACTATGCAGTCATCTGTACTTTAAGAGAAAAAAAAAAATGTAGACGCGCTCCATTCATCTAAATCACTTTGAAAACAAGGATACGGCCATGAACAGCTAAGCTCATCCAAAGCAAAATTTACCAGTACTGCATTGACGAGCTAGGCTCATCTAAAGCACTTAAGGGGTTAACCAGATAAGCGTAGTAAAAGCAAAGTCAACACAAGCGAAGACAAGTGCTTTGCCCTTTATTTCGAGCAATGCAATAAGGAGCTTAAATTGTCATAAAAATTAATGGTTCTTCAATTCTTTTCTGTCATCAAGGGTGTTAAGACAGTGAGCTAATGGACAATTTGCATAATCCTTCAAGTTGGCTGTCCCACAAACTTGGCTACAAGACAGCTTTGCAGAATAACAACCACCTTCAGATTTTTGCAAATCATCAACTGTCTGAATTTCATTCACTCTTCCTGTTTCTGTAGTTAGCTCTTGCCGTGCAGCACCGCTGCTATCGCCACAATTGGCTGTTTTGTTGTGGTGATAATTTAATATTTTACAACAAATTCTAATGATATACAGTCACTACACTATCTTATACACCTAGCTTCTTTCTTTTTCAGATTGCTCAAAGGTGTTATTTTAGAGCTACCAGCCCTTCTAAAAAGGAACAGTTTACTTGAAATAGCGATTTTTTTGCATAATTAGTAGGATAAGTGATTGATCCATTAACCTTCCAATTGATCAATTAATGCTATACTCACGACTATTTTTTGTGATTGTAATCAACTCTGTAATGCCAAATCACAGTTCCATATCAATGAAAATTACGTATAACAACTTATTTACCTTTATTTCTGGGCATGGAGAGCAAATTTGTACAAACAACAAAACAAAGGTTATTTGAGTTATAAATGAATTAGTATAATTAATTAGCGATTATTTGCTGAACTGTCCACACCTTAAAACTTGCTTCCCGTGCTTAAATCAGTATTTTGAGGTACCAAAACATCGTAGCACATATATGTTCGGGCATTACAGGGTTAATTGGTCGATCGAGGCCACGTGGGCAAAGCAGGCAAAGGCTTGATTTCAACCAGCCGAACCGCGGAAGCGCTCTAGAGCGCTCGAAAACAAGTCGAAAGTACCATCACAATCGACACCCAGTCCTGATAAGCTCAGGAATATATTAGGTTAACAATAGAGGCAGCATTTGCAGAGCCAGTGGGTAACGAAATGGAGAATAATGACAACAGCAGGACAGAATTAGAGGAGGAGTACAGAAGGATGACAAGTAAGGAATGGGACAGAATTGAACACAAGGTCCCAGTGGGAACAGCGACAGGACCTGACGGCATACCTATGAAATTGATAAGCATATTAGGCCAGAAAAGTAAACAAAAATTACGACAACTTATTGAACAAATAGTAGTAGGGGGAGATGTTCCACAGGACTGGAAATCAAGCAGAATGTTATTAGTTTACAAAGGTAAGGGAAGCAAGGACAACATTAAATCCTACAGGCCAATAACTATCACATCAGTCATATACAGAGTAGCAATGCAGATGGCGAAGGAGAGAATGGAGGAATGGGCAGAACGAGAAGAGATCTTGGGAGAACTGCAGAATGGATTTAGAAGGAACAGAAGGCTAGATGATAATTTATTCGTTATAACACAGTGCATAGAGATAGCGACAGCCAGGCAGAAACCACTATGGATAGCCTTTTTAGACATTAGAGGAGCTTATGATAATGTAAACCGAGAAAAGTTATGGAGCCAGTTGAGGGAATATGGTCTAGAGAGAAAGATGATAGAGTTCCTACAACAAGTTTATACAGATAATGAGGTAGAGATAACATGGGAGGAGGAAACTACAAAGCCAGCTAAAATAAGAAGCGGTCTCAGACAGGGCTGTCCATTGTCACCTCTGCTTTTTATGATCTACATGAGCCAAATGGAAAAGAGACTAGAACAGAGCACAATAGGAACCGACATAAGCTATATGCTGGAAGGGCAGAAGGTAGTTCAAGTACTAGCCGGACTGATGTATGCAGATGATATAGTACTGCTTGCTGACACCCGAGAAGGACTACAGGAACTAATGAGCATATGTGGAGAGGAGGGAGAAAAATTGGGATTCCAATTCAGTAGAGAGAAGTCAGGGGTAATAGTATACAATGCAGAAAGGGGGGAGCCATTGGAAATACAAAGCACTAAGATTGATCATGTTCAAAAATACAAGTATTTGGGCATATGGCTAAACGAGGGCAAAAAGTACTTGGAAGAACAGGAAAAAATCATGATTGAAAAAGTGAAAAGGAACTCGGCTGTAATGAAACACAAGGCACTTTGGAACTATAATAGGTACGAGGTGGTTAGGGGCGTATGGAAAGGGGTTATGGTACCTGGCCTCACATTCGGAAATTCAGTACTGTGCATGAAATCGGAAGTTCAGGCATGCATGGAAACGAGACAGAGAAGTGTAGGCAGGTTGGCCTTAGGAGCACACGGGAACACCCCAAATGAGGGAGTGCAGGGGGACATGGGATGGACGTCATTTGAAGGTAGAGAGGCAATAAGTAAAATAAAATTTGAACAGAGACTCTCAGCACTGGAGGAAAAAAGGTGGGCAGGAAAAGTGTACAAATATCTGTACATGAAAAGTTTGAACACAAAGTGGACACTCCGAACGAGGAAGCTGAGGAATAGATACCTACAGCCGAGGGAGGGGATCCAAAGTGGTTCTAGTGTGGGAAAGGAGGTGAAGGAGACGGAAAGAAAAATGTGGGAAGAAAGAATGCTCGGAAAGCCATCGCTATCAATGTATAGGTCACAAAAACAGGAGATTAAGAGAGAGCTCTTATTTGATAACTCGCGGGGCAGCTCACTATTATTCGAGGCTAGGACGGGGGTTTTGAGGACGAAAACATACAGGGATAAATTTGAAGACGTGGACCTTCGGTGCGCAGCTTGCGGAGCAGAAATGGAGACCACTGAACATATAGTGCTGAGATGCACAGCCCTTCGCCCGACCCAGGCAGAGGGAACAGAGGCAGATATGGAAGGGGCATTAGGTTTTCCCGGGGAACGAGGGCAAATAGATGAGAAAAGAGTGGCAGTAACGAAGGGGAGGCTAGAGGATTGGTGGAGGAAGTCAAGGGATAGATAATAACATAAATCGGGGACAAAATGTTTCCTCTACTGTTTTAGATAGTTATAGCTCAGCACACAAGCGGCAACGCTTATGCAGGCTGGAACACGTTGTACGAATTGAAGTGAATAAAAAATATTATTATTATTATTATTATTATCTTGGGGGGGGGGGAGGGGAGTAAAAACTAGGTTGGGAAAAAAGAATAATAATAAAATAGGAGGGGGGAGCAAAAGGCTAGGTGGCGCCAGCCGCCGCCCGTTACAAAGGGTATAGCCGCCATCCATCCATCCATCCATCCATCATAGAGTTTCCTACAAAAATTATTTTTGTAGGAAACTCTATGCTGATAATTACACTTTGGTTGCTAGATTCCCGGCAGGCAGGTGGGAATCGAGCGCTCGGGACACATTCGTCAGGTTCATTTCGAGCACTGCGCTCGGAGCGAGTGCTACCGAGATCATGTGGCTCCTCTGATTGCTCATCTAGCTCCAATTTCAAGCAAACTCCAGGGGTCTGCGCATCGTTGAAAACCGAGTCGGAGCGCGGTAGGAACCAAGTGAATGCGCCATATACGATCTTCGCGGTCGCACATAAAAAACGCCTTCATCGTTTCATCGGCAACCTTCGTCTTAAACACGTCATTGCCCACCCGGCCATCTCCCATATAACCATAAAAATAAAGGAATAAAAAAAGTGGGAGAGAAAGGTGAAAAGAAAACGGAGATACGGAATTGTTAACTTTTCCATCGATCAAAAATACAGAAATAAAAAAAGGGGAGCAATTTTTTAAGATGAGGATGGTGAACAAGCCGCGCGGTGTACAAAAGCATCCCCGTAGGAAAGCTTTCAGCGCGGCGTCGGAGCGGTGCACACGTCGGAATAGCATTATTCGCGGGTTTTCAATTGTAGGTACTGCGTACTTGCTCACCACTCGGGTCAACATGCGCTAAAAGCAAGCCGCGAATATTTAAAGCTGCCGCAATTGGACATCGCAAGTACCAAGAGTGCTTACGATGACCTGAAACTTCAATCGCGCCTTGTTAAACAGAATTTTTAACGGTGAACAAATTGCTTTGGAGTACGAAGCACGGGCACAGACGCGTAAGCGATACCGTCGGCCGTTCTTTCCGCTGCGCCAGTTGGTTCAGTTGCGCGTGCTCTTCGTCCTCGGAAGCAAAGCGGTTAATTAGCACCTAGATGTAGCTTGCTAGGTTGAAACCGAGTTTACCTGACCGCCTATAATGTTTTACTATGGCGAAAAAAAAAACTAATCAAGATGTTTTATCACTGTACTTTTTCGAAAATACCACATACATGTAAACAGACCACACACACCCACTAACACAGAAAATAGGAGTCTCCCCCGTTTTTGTCAACAATCGCTTCGATTGGTGGTTAAATACCACGTGATTGTGCGGAAGCCGGCATGCAGCCACTTAAAAACCACACGGGCCGATGCAAGGAGTATTTTAGGAATTATGTCGAATACTGCAGATTACGTCCTGTACGGAAAGATGCGCGAGGTTGAAAAAAAAAAAAATTCGTATATTTCGGATAACTCGACATAATTGCTCGTTGTTTCCTGGCGGACGCCATGTATGCCGATACAACTTAACGAGCAAACATCTAATGGATGTACGCGACAAGCAACAACCGCATGTTTGCGTTTAGGACGCGGTCAATAAAGGCCCGCGACGCGGCACCTTCGTATTTGTTTATGCTTGCGTTTCCGGCAGAAAAACGTGCGACAGGCAGTTTTAACATGAGCGATACAGTGCTTGTACTTTTGTATTTAAAAATAACACACATCCACGAGCGTATGTATGCTCGAGGCATCCGGTTTCACGCGCACCTAATGTGGCCCTTTTCCAGAGGTCACGCACTCGTCAAGGTACAGCTCGAAAGACCGAAAATTCAAACACTGAGGCTTTGGTGACATCGCACCGACGGGTTTTGCAAAATATTCAGCAGCTCTTACGTCAAATTTGAGACGGCTCCGTAGCAATGATCAGGCTCAGTCAACGCACTCACACATTTCCAGGGATCCCCGGCAAAACCAAGTCGATGTGATTCGTCGACACTGCTAAAATACTTCCTACAGTCACCACTTGCAATACCCACGGGCCTGTGATGAAACAGGGAGTCGAGATCACCGATTGCATGTCAAACGAAACGCGAAGGTCGACAGTGAAACGGAAGGGAACAAGGAAGGTTTCGGGGCGAGAAGGTCTCGTGAACGCCAAACGCTCGCCATTTTGGCCAGGGCGACTGGATGGATACGGTCATGCGCAGTATTGATCATCCGCGGATGCTGCATGGCAGAGCAACGAGAACGAATCATATGATGCGGTGTCCTGCGGTGTCTGCAAAACCGAACGTAGGTTTGTCAGAAACACGCGGAGTTCCGGATCAGTAACAGCTAAGGATAAATGATACCGTTGTAAGTGCCAGTTACCAGCGTTGCGGCTCTATTTCTATACATTGCCAAAAATAAAGGATACGAACTAGTGGAGGCACTGCACAGAAAATTAGAACCGAAAACGTCAACACGTTTGAAGCCGAAAACGGGTGCCTTAGATGCTGAAACACTACATAATGAGGCATAAAACCAGTTATTGAAAAAAAAAAAGGAAGCAAAGCCGAAACATAATTTCTAGTCGTGCTCTAAATTGGATTTTTTATTTTGCTTTATTATTTTAGGAAGAATTGCGGTGATCGTGTTTACAAAGACTTCGGTGCACGTCAATTAATGTACAAAGACTTAGCACGTTCGTGAGCAGCAGACAGTGGGGCCGCACTTTATAACACTCTACTTGATGTTACCTTCTTTGCGCTTGTCGTCATTGCTAGAACGCCGGTACGCATGTATTACCGTCGGGATCAGAGTGATGTATCGGCGTAAACGACAACGGAAAATGAAATATATCCTAACGAATTACGGCCCCTCGATGCTAACAGCGCAGGCGTATGCAAATAGTACAAACTCAGATTGCAGTTGCACGGAAGCAACACACACCGCGACCAGTGGTAACGGCGAAGCTTCCCTCGCTACCATTGAATACCTATGCATGCCTATGCGCCGACGCCAGCATGCCACGCATGTCGCTGATGGGCGAACACTTGATCAGCCACTGCCACTGAGCATCGGGCTAGCACGCCATTATCACGCAACAATTTCTTTCTCTATGACGCAACAGCCTAATTAAGCAGCTTTCCCGGTACAGAAAGGTAGAGAACACACTGACAACCATAACCTCCTTTCTACAACCAACCGCATGGCATCGGACACTCTCTCATTCTTGATCATCAACTTTTTTTTTAGCAACGCATAATGTACGGATGTACAGTACTACGTGTCACTGCTCCAACAATGTAAAACCAAATGGTAAAAACGCGGCCAAGCGAGTTAAGAATATCCTAAGCACCGTTTTAGTCACTTAAAACTTTTATGAAAAACAGATAAGCGTACGTTCTTATACCCAAGCGGAAACTTTTCCAACTAATCCACGCGACCTCTTTCCGTTAGAAAACTTAAGGTGCTTCTCACTAGATGGCACAATGGATCTACAAGCGGCTCTCTTTTCGAGGTAACATACATAACGTTAAAATCTTTCTTCCTCTACTTGTGCAACAGTCATTCGATGCAGTTCATTTCTTGACAACGTTAACCATGTGCGGAGTCAAGTTCTGTAACATTTCACCTTGATCTTGACGCAAACTGCCGCTCAAAACGGACTGCTGATTACCGCTCGTACACTTGCACATTGACCGGCGCCATGTTGCTATACGGTACTACTATTCGTCTGCGCTGGTTCGGCTAACTGCTGTTAGGCTTACCGTGTAGTGCGCAGGCGTTTGCGGCGCCAGTGACGCCTCCGTAGAAGTGAAAAAAGATCGGATGATCGCCAGCATCAAGCCCGAATTTCTCCACCACCGTAAGGTCTAAAGGTTGTCGCGTATTATTTTATTTATTTTTATTTGACACCGAATGTCTCGAATCGGACGTGGGCGGATGCATTTTGTGGCGGAAACGAATTTTCCTTTTGATTTCAGAATATATATACTGCCGTGCCGGTATTCTAAGCTGCGTTCAGTATGTGGAATACGTGTTATTTTTCCCAGAAGAAATATATGAGTACTCGTGGCCATCATTTACTTTTTGGGGCGCGGCAAGGCCAGTTTTATGGTGCAAATTTCGTTTGGCTAGAAAGTGGCCTGTCGGCTTTCAGTTTGCTAGCATTTTAGGTTATGTGCACACTGTAGTACTCGTAATTCGTGGTGGCGGGCATCCGATGTTCATCCCTCGCTCGCGAGAGCCTCTCTGTACACTAACTACATAGTCGAAATGCGATAAGAAAGATCACAGCATATCGTCACTGTCGTGAATCCACGATGCTAGTGTGAGAAGAGTTGTGAAACTTGGACTGTTTCTACCGTTGCCGAACGACAAGGACATTACCAGTGGAGATGCCTACTTTCATGTTAATCGGCATGCAATGTTGGTATAGATCCGTAGCAATGGTACGTTTCTCGGCTACGTGCCAAGCTAGCTCTCCATTATTACAATTTCTTCCTTTCCCAGAGGCCGACTTGTTCGTACGGAATGCAGAGCACTGTGCTTACCGTCTTCTGTTTGTTCCGCTGAGATAAATTTTCATTTATTGCATGTTGTTGGGCAAAAAGTTTCCCTTCGTCAGCTGTCAGTATTTTCGCAGGTGTCTGTTTCGTCTATTAGCGTTAGTTAGTATATAGCAGGCTTTATAAAGACTGCGAATCTTGTGTGGTTAACCGAGTTTACGTCGTGATGAGTAATTGCAACACAGGACTGTACTTGTATAGATTTTTGAGATGCTTATTTCTAGCTTATCCGATTATGGCCACATAATATATAACGTGTTGTATCGGCGACGTAGGCACACCGATATCTTTTTGCAGTTTTTGTTGTGTTTGTTGCTGTGTTTCAATTCGCGAGGGCTATCAAGTTCGCTTCAACTTTTTGTGTTCACTTCTTGTTACTGTTCTGCTGTGAAAAATGCACAGCAGTTGAACCGTACCTGACCTATGCTTTGTGTGCTTTACTATCTCTTAAACAGTAAGAATTGTAAAATATTTTATGTAATTTCTTCACCACACAGATAATGTAGCTGTTTGGGCACTTTGGTATGACATGATTGAAGTTTTTATTTAGCTCACAAGATGAGGACAAGAAGTAGACACAGGAGCAGTGCTTGTGTTTTTTGTGTCTCCTTCTCATCCTTGTCTTGTGAGCTAAAAGCTTCAGTATGAATAACTTTGCATGATTCTTTAAATGGGCAGTTTACAAAAATCTGTTTTAGCTCACTATTAGGCATGGATTCTAATGTCAAATGAAGACATACTGCGAGCACTATTAATGACCACTTGTAGTGCTGGCAGTAGTCATGACCATTTTTGTAACAGCTACAAATGTCTGTATGGTTCCGTGTAAAAATAACAAAATTTCATAAGATCTGCTTTGTAGCTATTTTACATATTGACACATGCAAGAAGCCTCACAGTAACTAATTGCTACCCTCTTAGTGCGATACCCCTCTGCCATGGATGGCTTATCTCGTAGTGAAACTATGACTTTGTTATGTGTAACTGGGTAATTACTATTAGTCAGGGGTATGTGAATATTTTAAATTGTGCATATGTATATATCACATAATTAATTTCTTTTTCTGCAGCTGGAGTGTAGTAATTCCAACTTCTAGGAACCACATATTTTTTTCAATTGCCAGAGGTTGGATGAAATATCCAAAACAAAATGACAAGTTACGAGACAGTAGCTCTAAGCACTAAAAATATAGAAATGACAATATAGAGAAAGGACTTGACTAGGTAGATGCATATGGAGCCTTAGGCTGGTTATATACTTCTGCGACTCGATATTCTTAACAATGCTAGTGGCTATAATGAGGTAAGCACCATTGGATGGATGAAATATTGCATTAAGCAAGGGTCTGAAGGCTGCCCAGAACACCCAGAGATAACGTATACATGTACTTGTTCAGGTCACTGAGTTATCGTGTGGTCGGAGAGATGAAAGAGGGATCTTGCATGTGCAAGTATAGCATAATAATCTTTCACTTCGTGCAGTGTTCACTAGAAAAGGGAAGCGTGTTAAAAGTACATCTCACCATTCCACCACGAGTGGATATTTGAGGAATATAATAGTCAAATTATTGTATCAACATGGCAGTTTGGGCACCTTGGTAATCCACAAGAATGTTAAAAAGGGCAAACTGGACACGGATGAAAAAGGTGCATATACACCTAACAAAATGAAAAAAATACATTTATATTGGAGGTCTCAAACGTTCACATCCTTAGTCATAAATCATTCAACAAGATGCAGCAGATGTGCTCTAAGAATGTGCTTTTGATTTGGAAGTAGTATTCATTGTTCCTGCGTGTGGTATTGTCATGGATAGACAGTAAGTTCTGATGCAAAAATCTGTTAGCATGCTCTTTATGCACTTACAAAAACTGCTTGCACACATGGTGATTAACCAGAACTAGACAGAGTACATTCTAAGGCCATATTGTTTGTTGATCCCTTTTGAGAATACCCCTTTCAGAGTGCATTGACTAAAGCAGCTTAAGTGGATGCAAACTTCGTCACATCCACTCAGACCTGCTGGCATAATTTCATTTCTTATAGCTCTTTAGCAAGTTGACAGAATGCCCATTGATCCAGTGTAGTGTTGCATCAGATGTCATGTCAAACAAAAGTAGATGTTTCCTTCAAGTGATCCACGGAGAATAAGGCCCCCAATTTCAAACTAAAAATTGTATTGGGCATGTGTGCATAAATGGCATGGTATAATTGACATCAACATTCATTTTTCAAAGTAAACATGTTATTTAAGCTTTTCTAATTTTCACCAAATCTTTTGTTCCCAAGTCATAGAACAGAGTGCACACAAGTGATGCTGCACATTATGCTCAAGAGCTTATGCACAGGAGCATAATACTTGAAAAGGTGGCAGCACAGAAAAGACACGGACAGAGACAAGACGACAAGGACGAGCGCTGAACTTCCAACGACATGATTGTGAATGGCTCACAAATATAGACCCGCACAATATTGCCTGCACTGTAATATTGCCCGTACTGTATTTCAGATGTGTTCAGTAATCAACCTGAAAGACTGCTGAGCGCCAGGTATCCTTAGCACTTAGTCATTTCAGTCCCAGAAGACCTTCTCAAAAAGATGCGCATAGCGTAGGCAGAAGGTAGCTGTGATACCTTACATTCACACGGTATCACACAATTTGAAAAAGGTGGCCCAGTATTATGACGTGAAAGTCGTGTTCTCTGCCCCCAGCAAGCTGTCAAAGCTTTACAGGTTCACCGACTCGGCGGCAACCCAGCAGAGTGACTGCAGCACAGAGCACAGGCAGTATTTTGTTGAATGTGCAGAAGTTGTAGTCTATCAAATTTCTTTAATTAAGGTGCAGAAAAGTGTACATTGGCCACACTGGGAGATGTGTTAACGATTAGTTAAGGGAGCATGCAAACAACATAAAAAATGCGCATGAAGGAAAGGATATTGAAGGCTTTCTGGCAAGTCATTGTCTGACTTGCAAGGACTGTTTGCCTGACCTTGAAAACACTTCCATTATCAAGAAGAGTAAAATGCTTGTGACACGGGAAATCGCAGAATCTGAATGGATTCCTAGACTTAGGGAGGGAGGTGTCAGCATGGCCTCCATCATTCCATCAGACAAGAAGCTGGTGTATTTACGCATACACAGATGATAATCCCAGGCTCGGACAGCACGTGTATATTCGTGAACCATTCACAATCATGTTGTTGGAAATTCAGCGCTCATCCTTGTTGTCTTGTCTCCATCTGTGTCTTTCTTGCGCCTTAAATCTTTTTGTGTGCAAATAAACAGGGACGAAGAATAGGGGCAACACAAGGACGAGCGCTTTCTAACAACTGGTTTTATTTTTGAAGAACTACCTGCTTAAATACCCACAGATCTGCGCGATCTAGTCAACAGAGCAAGCCTATAGCGCATATGATACCCGCAGATCTGCGCGATCAAGTCAAAAGAGCATGTCAATATTACCTATAACACTTGTGATAAAAAGACGTGGACAAAAGCCACCCGGTCAAACTAAAAACAGCAAGGTGCATAAAACAACCACTTACAATAAAATGCGTTAAAGATGTGATGATAGAAGCGAATTTTCTTTATCTAACAATGAAACAGAAGGATGGCTGATGCATTTTTCTTTTTGTTTTTCAATCCAGTGTGCTTCCACGATTTCCCTAGCGGTTTGATTCCTATGCCTATACAAAATCTCTGTGCTAGTAAGACAAGGGAAGCAATCATGTTCTTGGCAATGCATTGCCAAATGCGTACTAGGGCGACCTTTCAGACTAGACAAGTGCTCCCTTAACCTCGTGTTAATGCATCTTGCAGTCTGCCCTACGTACACATGACCACGCGTCATAGGAATCTGATACACAACGTTCTTCACGCACTCAACAAATTGGTTCTTGCGCGGATGTTTAACACTACATTCTTTCTTTACATCATCCTTACTTTCGAACTTCTTTTTAACCTTAGAACACACACTACCTATTTTGTTTTTTTGCCAAAAATACCACTTTTACTGCATAACTACCAGCCACCTTTTTAAGTCTGTGTGAAAGGCCGTGCACACACGGAATCACTGAAACCTTGGAAGCTACATCCTTCTGCCTTTGATTCTGTGTGCATTGTCCTTTATCCTTTTTAAGTTCTTTCATTAGTCTGGTGCACTATGCCAGCATCACAGCGAGCGGGTACCCAGCCTTTCTCAACCTATCAACTTGCTCAAAAAATGCAATCTTTACAGTGTGGTGACATGACTTCAACAACGCTCACCGCAAACACGAAATGACTATCCCATTCTTCACAAGCCTGGAATGGTTTGAGGCATAGTTCATTAGCGGTTTTCCAGCTCGGGGTGAGAATGACCAACACACATGTTCCGGTAGGAATTTTAACTTGACATCAAGAAACTGTAGCTTATTATCTACCGGTACTTCCGAAGTAAATGTTAAGCCCTTGCCCAGAGAATTGAAGGCTTCTACAACCCTATTCCTGAAGGCACCCTTGTCTACAGGACAGCCTAAAATCAAGTAGTCATCGACATATCTGTATACCTTACTTACTACACCTTCTAAATCTTTGGCCAACTCTCTGTCTATGCTTCCCAAAAATATGCTACTTAGAATGGGAGCTACCTTTGACCCGATGCACCCACCCCTTGCCTGTATATACGTTTCACCACAGAATCCTACATGTGTATTCTCTAAATAAAAATGCAGAAGTTCAAGAAAGGGTTCAACGGCCATGCCACACGTATTGCAGAACGACACCTCGTCATTCTCATTTGTTATGCAATCTTTAACTCTGCACATTAGGGGCCCATGCGGTAAGGAATAGTAGATATCTTGAACATCTATGCTGAATCCTCAGCTGCAGCTTGTTCTATCTGATGCCAGACAATTCACAAGGCCTTCAGAGTTTTTCAGTAAGTACGGATCCTGCACTTCTAGGGAATTCAACATTTTTTGCAGGAACTCTGCGACCAGAACTTGCCAACACCCTCGCTCGGACACAATTGGCCTAAATGGAATTTCTTGCTTGTGGGTTTTTGCCGTAAGAAATATCTCCAATTTCATTCCTTTTGAGTTCTTTACACGTGGCCCAAGCTTATCTTGGTCACATTTTTTTCGATATCTCCACCGCTTTCTTTTTAACGTTTTCTGCATTCACATCACATTTCTTAAAGCACTTGTTCACCTCTAGGAAAGCCTTTTCTAAGTAACAATCATTTGGTACAACAACCAGAAAGCCTTCCTTGTCTGCTTGAACAACACGCAGATTATTCTCAACCAAATACTTAGCTGTCCTATCAACATTGGGTCTGGATCTATCGCTTACCGAAGCTTTAGCCACCACGTCCACACATTCCACCACACATCGTTCTTTTTCTTTCTCTGGTACACTCCTGGCAATGTCCCTTGTAAGTGCTAACCTGTCCACAATGTCGATCCTTGGTTCCACGCGGAACTTTGGCCCCAACTTGAGAACCTGTTGTAGCCGTTCTTCCACCGTTGCACCCCCCTAGTAATAGGAGGCGTCCCTCTGTCACTTCCCTTTTCTTCTTCAGCAATTTTCGACGAACATCGTTCCATATAACCTCAGTCACAATATTTGCCTGTCTGCACCAGTCCCGAAAAGCCTTCACGTTAAAAAGACCATCGGAAGCAGACGAACAGGCCACCTTTAGACATTCTTTGAAATGTCTAACCTGTCTCCGGCTCTCTGAGCGCAAGATCTTGATCGTTCTTCTCCCGTGTCCTGCAGACGGGGGCAACCATCTGGTCACCAACAACACCTCATCAGGGCATTCCCCAAGGTTCAGGAACCAGCTTAACACCCGGGCTCTGCACTCACAGACCGCGATAATAGGCACCAGAACTGCTGGGTTGTTTAAGCTATAGTTTGGACAAGTAGAAAGAGGGTTGGAAGAACTAAAAATGAACTGCAGCATAACTGCGAGTCGGCCTAGTTGGAACAGATTCATCTTAAAACTTTTTGTGCGCAAACAAACAGGGACGAAGAATAGGGGCAACACAAGGACAAGCGCTTTCTAACAACTGGTTTTACTTTTTAAAGCACTACCTGCTTAAATACCCACAGATCTGCGCGATCTAGTCAACAGAGCAAGCCTATAGTGCATATGATACCCGCAGATCTGCGCGATCAAGTCAAAAGAGCATGTCAATATTACATATAACACTTGTGATAAAAAGACGTGGACAAAAGCCACCCGGTCAAACTAAAAACAGCAATGTGCATTAAACAACCACTTAGAATAAAAGGTCGCCCTAGTACGCATTTGGCAATGCATTGCCAAGAACATGATTGCTCCACTGTCTTACTAGCACAGACATTTTGTATAGGCATAGGAATCAAACCGCTAGGGAAATCGTGGAAGCACACTGGATTGAAAAACAAAAAGAAAGATGCATCAGCCATCCTTCTGTTTCATTGTTAGATAAAGAAAATTCACTTCTATCATCACATCTTTAACGCATTTTAATGTAAGTGGTTGTTTTATGCACCTTGCTGTTTTTAGTTTGACCGGGTGGCTTTTGTCCACGTCTTCTTGTCACAAATGTTATAGGTAATATTGACATGCTCTTTTGACTTGATCGCGCAGATCTGCGGGTATCATATGCGCTATAGGCTTGCTCTGTTGACTAGATCGCGCAGATCTGTGGGTATTTAGGCAGGTAGTTCTTCAAAAATAAAACCAGTTGTTAGAAAGCGCTCGTCCTTGTGTTGCCCCTATCCTTTGTCCCTGTTTGTTTGCGCACAGAAAGTTTTAAGATGAATCTGTTCCAACTAGGCCGACTCGCAGTTATGCTTCAGTTCATTTCTTGCGCCGCGGCACTTTCAAATATGTACCAACACGCTCAGTTCGCCACATTAAGCCTAATACTACTTGTAAACATGGAGTCTTCTGCACCTGTTGTAGATGGATACTTCTTATGTTTGTAGACTGATCTTTCATTGTTTTTGGGTTATAAAGCAGTTCAAAGGCCATTATACCCATTGCTTACTTTCAGATTTGTTTTCAGTTGCAGGACTTCTATCTTGAACAGTGCAACATCCTTCACTTGTGCCGTTGGGCATATTCTGGTTACACTGATAGTGTGAAATGCAGGCCAATCACAAATAGTCGTCGTAAGGGTAATTCCTTAGAAGAGATAAAAAGATTGAGTGCGTGATATGGCAAATTATTGCTGTTTATTTAAAATATTTATTATTTGTTTGACATTAATCATCATTGCAGAATGCATAAAAATTTTTCATATTTTCATTTGTTGTGACTTGCATCTGAAACTCGATTCTGTCTTATTGCTAGGGCCGCATTTGTTGATGTGTGGGACAAGTTTCCTCGTTTATAAATGTGCCAGACAGGCTTGCTTCTTTGTTGTATGACCCCTTCAGTCACTGTGTATGCATTGTGTACATGACCTGTTTTTGCTAGTTTTTTCATGAGGTGGTAGATTACACCACCTGAACACTCTGTGGCTCCATTTCAATTCAGTATGAAGAATGTTGCTATATGCAAAAACTTTACTAAAGGCACACTACCATCTTCGAGATGCCACACTCTGTCAGCAATGGTGAAAAACTATTTTTCTTGTCTTGCAGTGACTGCAGCCAATTAATTTGTGTATGTGGTTTGAATTGGTGATTCAATCCATTTTAGGAAAAGTTGTGACATGAATGATTGTACATGAAATTGAGATTTAATTACATTGTAATTACGAGTACTCGCATGAAAAGGCACAAATGATCATTCTACCTTGAATTTCTTCCGATAAAATGTTATACAACCTTGATATTTTTTTCGACACCTAATCGTAATTTGTTACTGACAGTATACATTGCATCTACAGTGCTCATAAGTTCAACCGTGAAGAATCCTGAAACTTTTCCAATGCATCATTTCATTTCCAGTTTCACCTGTATTTGTAACAATGAGTTAGACTCCTAAACATACACTTGGGGCTTCTACATGCTTAGAAACTGGCTACCCAGCGATTGCATGTCACACTTCCATGTGATTGCACATAAAAGGTGT